>NW_010139209.1:0-66156 GCF_000699245.1 Pterocles gutturalis | reverse complement strand
CGCTTAATTTTTGCCCCTTACTGTGGAGGATTAAAGTATCAGCAACAAGAAGACAGAACGAAGGGATCTTTATCATTTTGTCTGTTTTGATAATCAAATATACAGTAATTGCAGAAGAAAGGAAATGGCCTAAAAAGAAAGTGGTTTTGCTCAGATTTGGCAAGGAATCATTTTGGTAGACAATAATTTTAAGAGAAACAACAGCTTAATCTCAGTTTTTTTCTTTCAAAAAACGGCAAACTCTGGTCCCATTCAACTCCAAATACTTCAGGCCTCATGTTTTTTCCAGCGTCATGTTTCTGTCCACCATGCTGGCAGTGGAACAAAGCTTTAAAGAAGGATCTAAAGGCCTCTCAGGAGTATGTGTAAGCTTAAATATTAGCAAGGATCTTCTTAAAACTAAAAATGTTCCCAAATCCCCTAGATTACTTGGAATTTGAGAAAAAAGATATTCATTTTGACATGTCGTTGGGGGGGTGGGGTAGAGAATTCTGTAACAATTTATGAGAACAAGATTAAAACCAGCAATTAACACAGGCTTCTATCTTTAGTAATTATTCATATACCTGTTTAGCTCACTATAAGTCGTAGCTCCAGGCTGTCTGCCTGCATTGCTAGGACACAGACAGCAACCTTTGCTAAATTGACTCCACTGGCTACGCTCATGCTGCAAGAGCTGTTTTCAAGGACAGATGTACAATGTTATATGGGTAAAAAGACAAGCAAATTAAAGATGGGTGTTCTGTCAGGAAAAGGACTGAAGAACTTGTGTCATACATTAATAAGGCCTCTGATTTTTAACTCTTTACCACCTATTACTTAGATCTAAGAAGCACCTTTCTTATATGGATAGCACAATTGCATCTTCTCAAATAAAATAGTGAAAATACAATAGCTCAGAACACAATACAAAGGCATGCACTATAGAAAACCATATATCTATATATAGATATAGAGAGACTCCTGAAGAGCTTTTGATCCTTATTAAACTGTGATTCATTTTAAGGCATCATAGCTTGTGGGTTAAAGAAGCTAAGAACAGTAGAACATGAAGTTACCAAATCACATTATTGCACACAATACAAAAGTATCCATCAATTTGAGATCATCAATAAACATACAGCACATTCCTACCGAAAACCTACACTTGTATTTCGGATTTTTCTTTTTACCACCTTAATTTTGTGTATTTCTGTTTAAAGCAGTATATGTATTTCTTTAAATGAGGCTGAAAGTGGGCTTATGGCATGTATATGACCATGTCTTATTTTACAAGAGGATTTCTAGCATAGATCTAGTGTACTCTGAGATTAAGAGCAGGTCTACACCTTATGATGTGAACTACAAAGAGCCAGGAGCCACTGAAATGCTCCCATGCAGCAAGACTGTCCTGTACTGTGACATTGACTTCAGTCCCAAAAGCCATACAGGACTATTATGATACTATTACACCAGGGACTGTAAACCCTTCTTGTTGGCAGGGATAATTAGAGCTTGGGCACCTCACTATTGACTATCCCATTTCTGAATCCAGAGCTAGGTTTGTTGCCGTAGTCTCAGGGTCTACTGCATTGTGCTTTGTCTCTACTGAACTACTTTCACTTCAGAAAGTCTTCTCTATAACAGTTTCTATTTGTTTGAGAAGAATCCCCAGTTGTCACCTGGGACCTGCTCCTTCTCATATTATGCAAAATTAAAGAGGCTTTTCAGAACTTCACTATGGACAGTGTCCTTCCAGGAAACTGACTACACTCTAAAATAGCCCTTAATTCTTAATGCAGTGGTTAAATAAAAGAAGTGTTATTTCCAACAACAATAGCTATTGCAAAGTTTCCAATAACTAGACAATGCAGGAGCCAAAATTAGAAAGTAACATCTTATCAATGTTTTCTCTGAAATTAAATAAGGTTTATTATGACTAATGAAAATTTCCCCCACTCGCCGATGTGATTAAAAATATGCCATGGACAGCCATAAGAAATCTAACATAAGGAACAATCAATCCTACACAGGGCATTTGACAAAAGACCTAAGAAGTTTCTATTCTTTAATGTAGTGAATTTCTGCATTCATCAAACAGCAGAGAAGCTTATTAGGGGCTTTAACCTCAACCCCCACCCCCAAAACACACTTTTCCTGTATCTGAATACAGAGAAATACTAAAGTTTATACTTCAAGATTTTTTAATAACTTCATCCATCTGTTAAATAATTTACATTCTGCTAGAACATGCAGCAACAGTATAGCTATGAAAACATACATTACTCCACAACCTGGAAACCATCCATCAGTACTTAACACTATTTCTTCTCTCCTGAAACATTGCATGGAGTTTCACAAAAGTAGTGCTTTAATGATTTGATCTTATCCATAAGAGATGCTTTGAAATAGCTTGATCGAGTCAAGAATCCTTCCACTTCCACTGTGAATGACAGAAACTGCCCTCTTTTTAATCGATATGCATCAGTTTTTCTGTCCACTATATACATAACACATTACCTTGATGCGCTGACTGTCCACAGCCAAAAGACTGAACATTAAGAATTGAACAGTTCAAGACAAAAGCTGTAGGATGGGAGATTTGATGGCAACCTATTTTTAATAAAGCCTTAAAAGTAAAAACAGAAGAATTTTGCATGTTCCCTTAAGTTGTAAATGTGATTTTGCTTTTTGTTTCATATTTAAATCCACTGGTAAGTGAACATTAGAGTGGAACATATTCTTTGGAAGCTACACCAGACAACCGTATTTATAATTTCTTAAAGTACTTAGAGAATACACACTAAAACATCTCCCTTTTAACTACAAAAGCTGAAGTGAAAGTTAAGGGGTAGTGAGACTGATGTAAATGAAAAAGTACAATTTGGAGAAGACATTCAAAAGAAATTAAAATTTTGGATACCTTGACTTGAGAAAGCGTAATTCAGTCTGATTTTCTGAAAGTGCTAAATCTACTGCAGCTAAAAGTTAGGCATCTTTCACATATTTCCAGCTGAGCATCCATGAACTGAGGAACTGCAAGTCATTAGTCTGCTTTGGGAACTGTGGCCTGCAACACCACAGCTCTTAACTTCTGACCAGTCACTGTCAGCTCTCCAAACTACTTACTGACTAGTGCACCTTTAGCATAAACGTTTTAAATTAAAAACTGCTGGTAGGTTATTTAAATGAGGCTTAACACACGTTAGTATTACTCTGCAGGCCACTTATCTTGGCCTAGAGGACTGCTGCCTGGAAAACACTGTGCAGTCTTTAAAGTGACTCACATCAAATGACTCACATCTTTCTTAAAAAGAGGTAATATACTTTCATACATGCAAAGAAAAACTAGTAGATTCAAAGCAAATTGCTTATACCAAAGGTAAGAGAAATAAAGTTACAAATTCCCCTTTGTGAAAGGGAATAGTAGACATATTTACAGAAATCTACATCAACAGAAAAAAGAATCTGCCTTATGCTTAAAGATAGTTTCTGTGATGAGGGATTAAAGATACTAAACCTTTGGGAGGCAGGTACTTCCAAGAAGGAAAGACAAAGATACTACAGTGCCTCAGATCTTACCAAAACCATTTCTGTTTTCTCATGCATAGGATGTTCTCTTCAAATTGCCTTTCTCTTGCTTTGAATCACCATTACCTTCTTTGAAAATATTCTTCTGGGTCAAGGCCTATAATTTTGATATTTATAGCCCCAACAAAATTAGAGTTTGTATTGTAGTACTATCTCCACTCTAATCTGCCGTCACGTTCTGGGGTTTAATGGTAGCTCTTATCTCTGCTGAAGGAGTGAAGTCTGTCATAAACTCCTATATCAAAATCAGCAAGTGGGAAATGGAAGCCAGCTTTACAAAACCAAAACATGAAAGTTAATGAGTACCCTTCAATACTGCCCAACAGCTTCATCATTTAGAAGAGAGAAATGACTGCTTCAGCAAGCTGAGAGGACTTATGTGTCTTCTAATGCTCTTGGAAATCTTCTCACGCTCCCAGGAGTAAGGGGGAGAAAGATGGAGGGAAATACAAAGTTGGTTTCTCACTTATCTTTTACATTGGTGGAAAGGGGAGGATGGGGGTGAGAGAGAGAGAATCCTAGTTTCTCAATAAGCCTCAATATATAACTTCTGTGCTCCTAGACCTGTGCCAGACATGTGCCACTGATGGCAAACCATCTCCTGGCACACTATAAGCAAACTATTTCAAGTCCACAGCATAATTTGCTGCTTCTACATGAGGAAAACAGAGTTTTTCTTGTGTTCTCCATGAAAGCAACCAGGATTTTGGTAGCAATTCCTCTACAGAAAAGATTTTAGGAAGGATGGGAGTAGGTGATGACTCGTGCTTCAATTTTTTTTTTTTTTTTATTTGCTTCCAGGGGAAACCATATATGATAACACTTCTAACCCAGTTCACCTCTATTGACCTGTGCTCTCTCCACCGGCCTCAGCATGAAAAAACCCCGACATACACACACAGACCCCCTCTCTGTTTTTTTTTCCTGTTGCAACTTAGATTACGTTACTGAATACGGGTTCCAAACTATAGTAACAAGTCAGTCAGGAAAAAAATGAAATGCCTTTTAATTTGGAGTTATTTAAAACTAAAGAAGAAAGCCCCTACAAGTAGTTTCTCTATGCTGGGAGTAAGTATGCAAATCCCATCAGTTCATGATGAGCAAAAAAAAAAAAAAAAAAAAAAAAAAGAACACTGATCAAAACTGAACAAATGAGCATTTTGTTTTGTTTTAAGTATCACCACTGCAACAGGGACACATTAGCTAGGCTGAAGAAGCATGGGTCCAATGTAATTAATATTCCTATGACTAATCACTGGAGTTATACTATTGCCCAGAGACCCAAGGAGGATTAGAATATCATCATAACAGAAATGATCAGTAGTATTTGTTCATTTTTAGCTTTAAAAATACAACTAAATTATTAAGACTTTGACACTGCCTCATACAACAACAAGAATGATTTATGGACATTCAGCAAGGGAAAAAAAAGGGCATAAAAAGGCATGAATCCCTACAGAACGCCACAGGAAGGCAAGCAATAGGCATAAACCTGCTAAAATGTGGAACATAATTTACATGATTCTTATATTTACGTTATTTTCAGACAAAGTATTGACTAAGATATCTGATTTCATCAAAACTGTGAAAACATTCTCTAAATAATTACATAATTACATTAGATTAAAGAGCTGATATTTAAGGAACAATGCTCTTTGAGGGTTACTCAAACAGTGCTGTCTGAGTAACAATGCTCATCCTGCAGGCAGATGACTGCAAACGAAAGAAAAAAAGGTGTGGGAAAACAACACTTCTGTACTGTGGTTAACCTTACTGAGGATGACTGTGTCAATCAACTGTAATGCAAGCTAGCAAGTAAACTCAAACACAGACTGCAAATCTGAAGGATAATCCACACATTCTTTTAACTCTTGCATTTAACTGCCAGAGCAGCAAGTGGTGCCCTTGGAAGGAGCAACCAAGACGGGGAGCGCAGCCACCGCCGCTGGTGCCTTCCAGGAGAGCAGAACTGGGAGGCAGCAGCATGGGGAAGGAAAAGCTTTCAAACTGAGGTGTGCTTTGGGGAGGCAACCAGGCTGGGATTTCCTGCAAATTAGACCAAATCCTCCCAAGTAACCTGGCACACTTTCCATTCTGTGTTTGTAAATGAACAAACCAAAGACATAGAAAAGAAGGCACTTTTGCCCAGAAACTTACTAAATAAAAGCAGTACCCAGCCTCCAATACGATTATGTGTATTTACAAAGACAGTAAACAGAGAAGAGGAAAAGGAATGAAGTCACAGTGCTGCCATTTGAGCCCTGTTTGGGAGCAATTCTACACATGAACGTAATCAATTATACTAGTACGTAACAGCAAACCTGCTGCTCGTCTGCTGTCTTCACTTCAGGGAATAAATGAGCGACAAAGGCTGTTGGTATATCCCGTGGGCAGGAGGTGAGGAAGCTGCCTTGCTCTGAGGAGCACAGAGCCCTCAGTCCCCTGTGGCGAGACAGGCTCCCTTCTGTCAGCAACTGCATTGCCCTGAACCTTGTCTCATAAAAACACGATCCTTAAACAGAGGTGTTTGGACAAATGGGGTTTCTGACTGCTTTCAGACATGAACTAGCAGTGGTAAATTGCAATTAGTCCAAAAGCTCTTGTACTTGAGTTAACACTGTTCATTTCCACAGGAGGTTCCATCACTTCTAAGAAGATGATGTCAAATCCAGGAGGAAGCCACACAGCTACTGTAAATTTTTTATTCTCTGTCTCCAAAATGGCAGTAGCAGAAAAACAACTGCGTGATCAAGGCAGTTAGGAGACTTAAAACAGCAGCTCCCACTTCTCTGACAGGGTTAACTCAGTTCCCACCTCTTCTTCCCCAACACTTGCCTTCCTTTACCATCTTTCCTGTCTATCTCTGTCACAAGTTCTTCAAAGAAAGGCCCTTCAAACTGTGTGCAGTTTCTTAGTGCAAGTGACCTTGATCTCATATGAGACCTTTGAGAGCACCAGGGAGCAACATCAACACCACAGCCAAGCAACACTGCATCAGGTCACCAGAAATAACTCACATTAGATCATTTAAAAAGTCCTGCACTCTCTTTGGTGACCGCAGCAGATGAGGTTACCTTCTTAGGACAGAGAGCACTTTTACTACAGCTAGTATTTGATATAACAAATATTTAGCTATCTAATGAATGGATTAAGGCAAAAACTAAGGTTTTTAATACTTGTTTAAAAAGGGAACATTATACATTTAAGAAGGCCAGGAGTGATATATTTTTTCCTTTTAAAAAGATTTATCATTATAATAAAGAATGTGACTATGACAACCAAGTTCCAGATCTTGTTAACTTGGTTAAGCAGCCTTTTGCTATGGTTTGAGTTGCGATACGGCCTGGGTTATCTTCTCATCAACAGCAGCTGTTCAGCAGCATATACAAAATGAGTGCACTGGTCACAGTTCAGCTCACATGCCCACATTGCCAAATTTGTTATCTTGAATTCAGCCTCTCTGAAATCTATTTTGAACAAGAAGTAGAGGACTTAAAACAGATATTGTCTGGTTGATTTGTTCAGACCTAAATTACTTTTGAAAGCTTGCTAATCTTTTGCTCATGTTGCAACTGTCCACAGTTTAAGAAAATTTCATACTTAGGGATTCTGCTTTGAGAAATATTACATTTTTTGAAAACATTTCACTTTACATCTGTCATCTAATGCTTAATAAGCTCTTCATCAGTAGGCTGCACTGCCGAAACATTATCCCTTACCTCTAATTTGGAACATCTCTCATTTAGTGTTTTCTTCCCCCCACTAAAAATCCTTGAAAGAGTTATTTAGCGGGACTGATGCAGAAAAGCACATCATGCTTTTACAGCCCATTTGCCCTTCTGCAGACTAGGATGCAACAAAAGAAATAACACACTATAGAAAGTTATTATCTAAGGCCAGCGTGCCAATAACATACAAACAAACTCTTCCCATACATGTTTGAATTCAAGTTAATTTGCCATACATGTTTCAATTCTAACTTAAATTGCTGAATTTCCATCAGTAAAGGTTTTTCTTTGCCACTGTTTGCTTTTTGTTGGTTTCTGCCACAGGGAATAAAACCAAGATTTTTCTCTGACATCTTCAGAAACTCATTTCTTTTAATAATCTTTTACCTCTATCTAACAGCATCAATATTCAATATTCTACCCTCTGTCAATCAAAAAAACCCTAACCAAACAAAAAATTCTACCATTTTGATCATTCTTCTCCCAGACATAGTACCATTATTAACATCTATTCCTAGTCAGTTTTGCATACATCAGCTCTGCTGCCATTGCAGGAAAGACGACTAGGCATTGAGTGATCAAAGGATGAGACCAGCTACATGAGTCCTCATTTAGTACAACAGCCATACTGCACCAAGTTTTTTAATAATTAGAGTTTTTTCATATTTCCTCCAAATAAACAGTAAAGTCACCTCATCAGCTCACATCACTACTTTTGATCTAAAAAGATCCCAAGTGGGACAGTAAATAACCCTTAGATAGTGGAGCAAGTGATATTCTTGAATGAGAGACAGCCACAAGATTTACACATAAGATCATGAAGAAACATTATGTTTTTAAATGTGTACTTAAAACCAGCACTCAGTCTCCCCCCATGGAGTTAAATAAGCAGAGCAATTTCTCACCGTCTGTGCACTAAAAGCCGAGGCAAGGGAAAAAGTTTCTATTATATCTACTAACAAAAACTGTTTGTGCATACATTGGCCTTTCAGACAGATGTGGTCTTACACTTTGTCACTTCAGAGCAGATGTTTAATTGGCAGGAAGCGATTTTAAACATCTGCAGCCAACATCTGAGAAGCTGGATGAAGACCACACAGAGCCTTGAGGAAATTAAAGTGTATGCAATTATGTCACTTCCTAGACTGCATATTTAGGAGAACTGAAAAAATAAACAAAACCAGAAGTTTCACTAGAGGAACCTTCAAAATAGTTTCTCTCCCCTCATTTCCTTTCCTCTGCCTTACCAAAAAAAATCAGTACTTGAGGAGATAATAAAGTCCATCAAGTGAGCAACCAAGGTTTGACCAACAGGAGACACTGCATCCCATGAAGGAAAAAAAAAAGGGGAATAAAAACCAATTTAGTATCAAGCCCTTAATCCCTCAGGGAAACAAAGAACAGAGTAAACATTTAGAAGATAAAACATTACTCGGTCCTAGTGTTTCTCAGGTGTATTGCAATAACTGAGGTTTAGCGAATACACCTGCAGCATATACAACAGCAAAAGCCTTCCACCAAGAAGAGCCAGGGGACAGTCTCTCCAGAATCCATGTCTCTAACTTGCAACAGCATTGCTGGTGGTACCCCCTGGACTTGAGCAACTGGGCTGCCTCCTTATTTCTAGTTACATCTTTCAGAAGCCAGGTTCTTTACTTCACAGAATAGTCTGGAAAAGAAAGAGTATTCAGATAAGCTTTTCCTACTTGGGTAGCTGCAACAGTGGGAGAGCAAAACAGAAAATGAGGTGGCCAAACAGACCAGTTCCCATCAACGTGAGGGGAGATGGCCATGAGATTCAGTTCCAGTGATCATTCAGTGAGACTTGCATTTTTCAAAACTGCTTTGCTTAAACAGAGCATCATCTACCAAAATCAGAATGACTAAATTTCTAAAATTCTAATTTAAAACTGCAAATCTTAACAAAATTAAGAGCATGTTTAAATAAAAATACAAATGCAGCTTGGTTTTGCCCCTCTCTTTTTTAGAAGTAATTTATTAGTATGCTATACACAGGTAGCATTCTATTTCCCAACTTGAATGGGAAAGTTGGAACTCTTTGCATTGTCAAATATGTAAAAATACTTCACTAGGAAGATTATTGTTTGATAATTTTAAATTTAATTAGGATCAAGACAGCAAAATTGTAATGGCTCAGCTCATGCAAGGTTTGTACAACATGAGGAAAATCACAAGATTTCACAAAAACTGTAAGTGACCAATATACATTTTTCTAAGTCCACAAAATCGATCTCTAAAAAGGTTCCCCAAGGGAATGCCAAACCTTTTGATTTAGTCTCTGAGAGCAGTAAATCGCCACGTAAAGTACAGTTTAAGTAGCACTAGCAAACTATTGGTACTTAGGAATATCAAAAGAACTTGTCAGAATTTGTAACCTGCGAAACAGCTGGAGTGGCTCCATGGCAGAAGTGAAAGACTAGAGGTCAGTACATTCTGCCATCATACATTCACTTATATAGCTGATGTGCTTTGGCTTGATAATAAAAATCTTCCTTTGAGCTAAACTACAGACTATAACTACAGCTTTTTTTTTTTAAAAAAAGGTATCTCAAAAGAGGAAGATGCTGTTTCACAATGTGTTGGAAAGGATAAGAGTCCACACTGTTTGCAGCTCCCCCGGTCTTAAGCCTTCCATGGAAGGCATCTGATTCTCTGTAACAGCAGGGAGAGCGCACCTGATGCTGACAGCTTTATGAGAGGTCTCTGGTCCATGAGATTGGTTAGAGACTTCTCTGGACAAATCAATGTGTACAGATTGCCAAACTTACGGATCCTGAGCATCAAAACCACACACAGTTTCAAAGTACTGTGGTACCTTTATTCTCTAAGTACTATAGTTTGAACATGGTCTTTCTCTCCAGGGAACAAACCCAAACACAAGTAGCAAAATTTCCAAGAAAAAAAAATTGTTAAAAGCTCTGTGGAAAACTTCCATTTTTGTCCTGCACGAAAATGACGCATTACTTCAATTTGTAGAACATATAGATCTTTTTAAAAAGTAAAAAAACAAACAAACAAACAAAAAAACCAAAAAAAAACCCAACCACAAAAAACAAAACACCAAACAAAAAGAACCCAAAAAAAACCCAACTCAAATGAATTGATTGTTATTAATGAGCAGCCAAAGTGAGAGAAACAAGTATGCTCTCTCGTCTCCAATGAGTTATGATGGCCCACTCAAAGCTGACTCAGGAACTACTGTAGTTGTTTCAAGAAGCAAAACAGCAAAAGACTTAATTTTTGGCAGCTTTTAAACCATCTGTTCCACACTATTTTAATCACTTCTGCTCAGTACAGAGATTATGGGTTTCAGTTCATTTGTGGTGGAAAAACAAAGAATGCTGCATTTTTGGAGTGCATGGGGGGAAATCCAGAATCCTCCCAACTACTCTGAAACTGGGGTATTTGAAGAAAGCAAAAGGCTTACTGCTTGCATACTGGAGTGATAAAACAACCCTCCCCCTCCATGAGGGATTCCTCCTGTGCCTCGAAGCAAACCCAAACTGAAATGTGCCACACTTACCTGAAAAAAGGGGGATGTGGGGAAGAAGCTCCTATTAACCCCTGTATTATGGCAAAACAATTAGTAGAATTCTTTCCAACAGAAGAACCCAAAAGTCCCCATTACTATTTGTTGTGGGAAATTGCTTATTTATGTGAAGAATGTGTCTCCTCAGCTCAAAAGTTACAGACTTTTCACAACTTTCTTGTAGTACCAAAAGCTCATTAGGGTAGAAGTGGGTTTGAAGTCATGAGTGCATCTTCTTTGTAACAGTGATTTCTCTCCCCTTCTCTCCATCCCCAAAAGAAGAGCAAACAGTTCTCAGAGGTGACAAGCAAACAGAAAAGGTCAGTCCTATAGCTAATTTGAACAGATCCTCAACTGAAAGTGTCCTCCATGCGGGTGACTGGTGGATCAATACAAGCGTTTGTACTTACCTGCCTGAGCTATGCAAATGACTATTCCCCTATAACCATGTTCATCTTCCCCAAGGAACTGTACTGTTACAGTTTCTGCTTCCCACTTGTGTCTTAGCACTTCTAAGGGGACCTGGCACAGCTCTATGTGCCACTTGAAGCTGAAGTGGTGTGCCAGTTCTTTCCCAGGTCACTGAAGGGAAATACGTTTCTCCACCACCAAAAGCTGATGCAGTCTTCATGAAAATGCTGAAAGACTTATCAGGATCTCAAATAATGTAGCCTGTGATGATTCAGCCTGTGATCCGACTAAGACGTAGGTAGGTAAACAGAGTTAGCGATAGGGACCTTGATCTCTATCTAACCATGTCAGCTTGTCCAAGCCGAATGTCCCACTGAAAGAGTTTTTTCTGCTCTAAAGATTAATTCTCAGTATTCCCATGATCAATAACTCCCATATGTTATCATCTAATACTGATATCAAAGGAGTAACCCAACTACATGAAGGTCAGCATGGATTTGGCTAAACAGGATTGGTACATTTGTTTGCATGGCCTTGGATGACTAACAGTGTTGGCTGGAAAGTAAATATGAAATTTTTAATTTCTGTTTATATTTTTCAATCATTACAGTGTAAATTCACATTTAATGCCTTTTACAGTCATCAAAATCTTCCATATAGACAAAGCATGCAACAAAAAAAAAAAAAATTCTAAATATAATCAGTGGTTCATCTAGAATATAAAAGACATCCAAAGAATATAAGTAGTATACATAAATACCTACTTTATATCATTAAAATACTAATAGTAAGTGTCATTAGGTTACGACAATTGTTATGGGGCAGAATAAACTGCTTGTAGCTAAGAACATCATAACTCTTACCTATGTAAACCAAGGAGGCAGAATTGGTTTACATAGATTTGTCCAGCCACTTTCCATTGCTGAAGGATCCGCTAAGTGGATTAATCATCTCTGATCTCAGCACACTCAGAATAAGCTAAGGATTTCCACAGGAAACATTTTCTGTACTACAGCAAATGAAAACACCATGAGGTACTTTCCTTCCTCTTTTTTCACCTTATTGGCTCAATTTGGGGGCTTTAACGTTCCATCTGCTATACCCAGCTACTCAAAACCCTCTGAAAATCAGGACCTGAGTGAATATTAAATACCCATAGAGGGTGCCAGTCTGAACCAGAAAGGGATTGTAGTGATCTATTTTTAGGACAGAAACGTCACAGTCAATAGTGAGGCAAATATCCTGCTTCCCTCTGCCCTGGAGCTAAAAGCTTTAAAGGTCAGAACGCACCACTTTCTGGAGATACTCCACTTTAGCTTCTCTAATAAGAACATGTGATTAGCCTTTTGAATTAGAAAGTTATTTACCGATAGCAGGAATATTTCAAACTGCACAGACCCTGCATATATGTTCACGTTGGATGGTTGTTTGCCACAAGCACTTAAGACAAAAGATTTGCATTGCTTCTTAGAGTCCATGGGATGCCTCATGCTCTTGCTCTCTGCAATGTGAGTATGAAAGACAGATCGTACCACTTGTTGTTAACTGTCCCTTAACAGCAACCCCATAAAGACGATAAAAGGAAAAGAATGAAGAGCGGGAAATGTACTTGCTCCTCCAAGAACTCTCTCAAGTGGTCAGCAGACTGTTTTCTCTCTTCAACTGATTGTTTTTACACAATCTCAAATATTTATATTTGAGATGCTTTCAAACAAAGATTTCAAAGTCCTCATGGAAACAAGAGATTGCATGATGGTTCTAGCAGCCACCTGCTATCCCTCTGAAGCATCTAGGGCAACTGAGAATGGAAATCCAGGTAGCTAGCTATGAAGAAAAGACAGAAAAATCTTTCCTGAAGCCCCAGTCACAACTCAAGACCTCCAGTGGCACGCTGGCCACTTAGGTGATTTTATTACAGGTTCTACTGTAACCTGTTATCCATTTAGACAACTTCTACGTATAAAGTAACTGTGCCCTCGTTTTGATCCTTCTGTTATCATGATGAGTCTTTTGGATACAGTTTGACACTTTAATCCTGTATTATGGAACATATGGAGATATAACTGGAAAACAAAAAAATCTAAGAAAACTGGTAAAGGACTATCCTGGTTTAAATTAATTAAATCATCATCTTAGGGAGACACATGGGATGCAGTCAAAGAATACTCTATAAAAAAGATGGTAAAAAAGTCCACCATTCAGGCCTGAGTTTTTCTTCTACTTTGCTGTGATTATCTTAACCAAAAAAGGTAATTTATGGGATATTAATAAGAAAGCTGCTTGTATGATGGACTGCTTCTGTCCTCTA
The DNA here is from genome assembly GCF_000699245.1 of Pterocles gutturalis. Lineage (NCBI taxonomy): Eukaryota > Metazoa > Chordata > Aves > Pterocliformes > Pteroclidae > Pterocles > Pterocles gutturalis. The sequence goes on along the minus strand of NW_010139209.1, from coordinate 52,589 downwards.
ACTCGACGCACACAACTTCAGCAGTTGCAGTAGCTGCTCTGACTCTCTACAGGTTATACTCTTGACCTCTGGTAGGATGATGAGCTGCTACAGGAGAGAGGAGAATAATGTGGGAGACACCCAACAGAGGAAAGCTGATGCTTTGTCCCTGACAGTAGCCCAGATCTCTCATTAGAGAATGGTCTCTCATTCACTGTTCAAACAGCTGTTCCCTCTCCTTACTTTACCTTACATAGCAAAGGGAACCAATTCAAGCCGAAGCTCTGACTTAACTTACAAGCCACCTGTTAGACCATGCCATTCTAGACTGTGACTATAGCTGCTAACTGGCAAGAAATAAATTACATGATACAGACAAATACTGACTACAAGGTTACCCATTCTCCATCAAGGCGGCCTGCACAGGTAACGAAGCACTCTTCCAAAAGCAACAGCTTTCAGTCACTATTGGTGAAACTGACGTAGCAGTCATCAGGAGAAAAGGCTATTTTTTATTTTTTTTTAACCACAAAGACATGAATCTATAAATGAACACGTCATTTTCTGTCATCTAAAGGAAGATGATTAAATTTAAGCTTTAGACTAAGGCAATTACCAGGAAATAGTGATTAGTTGATAATGTACACATGAACAAAATGTTGAGTACCTTTAAAAACACAAGTCTACACTTATTCAGCTCTCTTACCTGCTTTTCTTTTTTGAACTTATTGGTGCTGATAACTTTATTAACTTCCTTTGCAGCCCTTAAGTCCCCATGGTGTGAGTTTTACCAAGTGGAAGAAATCTGATCTTTTGCAGTGCACCTTCCTGATTAATCCCTTGCTAGTACATCAGGGAAACTTTTCTGTGTTATTTAGGCAGGGAGCATAGTAAAAAGCTCACAAGCAGCCCCAGCTCATTTATGAAATGTGGCTGAAATTCCCATATGTGTGTTTCTGTGTAAGAAATATCATGTTGTCCTTCATATTCTTACAGGGGAAATTCTTATTAGGCGCTTAATGATTCAAGGCCAACAAATAATGAGTTATTTATTTATGACATCATAAATTAAAACAACACATGAAACCAAAGGAATCAAAGCTTCTTCTATATGACAGGCATTCTTCATTTAATACTTCTGTCTACATACTTCCTTTTCTAGTTTTGTTATGAAAATGAGTTAGTAACTTGGCTTTCAGGGACTAGATAAAGGGAATAGTGTCATCAGGAAAAAAAAGTATTACTGTGTTGGGCACGGTCCTTCCACGCTGCATTGCACACTGTGTGGAGGAAAGGTGCCTTAAAAATATCAGAGATCCAACTATCACGTTTGAGGTGCTGTTAAGCAAACTAAGAAACTTTAACATATTGACATGTGCCTTCACCACTGCGACTCAAACAAAAAGGCACCAGGCAGACCTCAGAAGAACTGATGGGGGAGAGGAGGAGTTTAAACTTCTTCCTATACACAAAATCATGCTTTCGACCAGCAATGCTGTCCTATTATTTGTTGTCTCGAAAGTACTGATTCAGCAAAGAATTTAAGCATGTGCCTAAATTTAAGCAGTTTAATTAACTTTGACGTCAGTGAGCCTACTTGTGTGCTTATAATTAGATATGTGCTTGCTGAAGCAGAGCCCATCTGAATAGATTCTCGTTGATTTTAATTTGGCCCTTTGTCTTTGCTCCTAATTTATTCTTTGCAGTAACTGATGGATTAGCGCTAAGGTTCTGATTCAAGAATGCTCTTAAACAACTCATCTTCACTCACACCATGCAAAAAGAGGCTACGCATGTCTAAAAAATATGCATAGACCTACGTGCTTTCCTGAATAATGACAATTTCATGATTGAAGAATGATGAGAGAGGAGAGGTATTTCACTCATACTGTAAATTGGGTGCCCCAGTTTTTTTGTAAGTCAGATTTTTCTGGAAAAGATAGAAAATATTTTTCATTTATGTAAATAAAGAGTAAAAAGTTGTGCTCCACATACTAAAAAGAAAAATTTACAAGTAAGCAGCTACTTCATAGAGAAATTAATTTTGTATAGGAATCCTTTTTTCACTGTTGTTAGTTCTTGCAGTGTGGAGGAGTCTGCTGTAAATACCTTATTTGTTCATTTGAATGATGGCTTTTAGGTCCTGATATCCAGGGTATTTTAAAGCCACGTAAAAACAAACACAAAATAATAAAGCATTAAATAATAATAATTAAAAAACTGCATTAAGAATGCTGAGAACATGACCACCACTCATCCAGACAACAGAAATAAAAGTTCAACGTCCACAGAGGTCAAGAGACAGCTAGGTGCCTCCATAGTACATGCACCAAAGCAAAGCAGCAAGATCAAAGCCCCACCTCCTGCCAGGTTGCTCTGCTAAACACCTCTAGAGGAAAATCTGATGTCTTTTAACACGCCCCTGCAATTGTATTCAGCACACAGATAGCATCTTGAACAAGCCTTTCAACTCAGAGACTTCAGCCCATTCTTCTGTCTTTATGGCCTTTTAAAACCTAGAATACATGATAGCCATTATTAACTGCAGGCACACTATGATTAAAGGTGGGTTTGTAAGGCTACAGCAGCGGAGGGGGATGAGGAAAACAGTACGAAAACCAAGAAGTGAGCTCACTATGGAAAACATTACAGAAGGAGTTACTCACAAAGAACCCCAAAGGGTACTTCTTCTGAAGAGTTTCTGCTGCCTGTCACAATCCTCATTTACACAACTCACTGCGGGATTCCCTGATGCTCTGTACCAAGATGCTGCAATGCAGGGTGGGACAGCTGTGCTGCACTGGGGTACACTGCTTGCAGAACAACTGTCAGGTGCCTGAGCTGCACCAAGCAACTGCAACAGCAATGGATTCGTTACGCAGTCTGCATTAATTGTACTAGTAAATAAACAGCTAAAATACCAACAGGTCTGAAAAATATTCATCAGAAATCCCACCAATTTAATGATTTTTCAGAAACCCCCCTTACAACTGTAGGCGTGTGGCAAGATACCTCATCCTTCATTTACTCAAAAACTGTTGGCATGTACCTAACATTCTTTCAAAAGAATGTTCCAACATTTAAAAGTTTAAGAGGATACAGCCTCAAATTACACTGACGAGAAAGCCGATGATATAAAGAAATCAACTGTCCATCTACTTCATGAGTGCATTTGAAGACACAAGAACAAAATAAGAACATACCGGTGGATTATTAAAGCAATATGCTTTAAGTGACAGAACTAATACAATTCTTTTAAAGCCATCTGGTTTGTTAAGATAGGTTGACATACTGAGGTTGAAGGAGATGTAGGAAAAAATTCATTTAGCTACTAATTTTAGTTATGGGGGTATTATTTGCTTATTAACTTGCACGTGCCATAATTGAGAACCACATTATTACCTGCAGATCTCATAAAACTTCATTATCCCATTCCCATTACTTTGGATTTTGCACTACTGTATGATTGGGTTTCCCTGGACACATCTAGATATTCCATCCTAAAGTTTCTATTTTTAGCCTTAGATTCAGCCTCTCCCACACTAACTCATTTGTCTAGAATTTGCCGGCTTTGCAGGCAGAGCAGGCATACACTGTCCTTCTCAGCTGTTCCCATTTTGCGACCTCTCCCTTCTTTGCTCCATATCTTTTTGCTGCTTCAGTAAAAGGAATAGACCTATTTCACCTCTGTCATCTCTGCTTTTCTACTGCTTTAAAAATTTACAAACAGCTGCCAAAAGAATGGACACTGTTTAATGTGCAGGACAGATGATGTTTGGTCTGGGCACACTGAAAACACCGAATACACAATTTGTCACCATCCTGTGCAGCCAGCAATCAAGGCTTTCTCTCCAGAGGAGGGGAGACTTAGCGTTCAGAAAAGACATCACTAACAAATAATGCTTCTAGACATGGAACCTTAAAAAGTAATTCCAACATTGCTGTAGAAGACAGCTATTTCTGCATGCATGAGCTTTCTTAAGCATGGTTTTATATTGTCAATCTCTCTGCGACCTTTATAGCTTTATTGACCTCATGATAAGCAAAGAGTCTTGGACAGAGAGACGAAAGGCAGATAAAAACACCACCTACGCAAATAAATACAACAATGGAAAAGATCCTTTACAGACTTTTTTTTTCACCTTTGTAGACTAAATAGCACCTGCAGAATAAATGGTTTCGTTTCATGGGGCAACGTATATAATTAATACCCGACTATTCCAAGTTTCCAGGATGTTTCAAACCACAGTCCAAATATATTTACTTCACAACAGATGAACATATATGCTCACATTCCTTCAAGGTCTTCAGTTTAGTTTTATTTTCTTCTCTACAAAATTCCCCTCAAGAATGATTTGTATCATACAGAGACTGTCAGCCACGTATCAGTGTTAGCTTTTGAAGACTATCCTTAGAGATCATCATCATCTTTCTATAGAGTTGAAGACTATCTGACTGACAAGTTTAAGATGTCATTAAATGTGGGGCCAATTTATTTCCCATCCTCCCTCAATTTGAAAACACAAACCTCCCCACAGTTGGGAGCCTGGCTCTTCCCTTCTCTCCAAGTGAAAGCACACATTTGTCACTGATGCAGGAAGATGTGAATTCGAGCAGATCAAGAAAATACGAGGAAGACAGAACACACTTTCAACTGTGGAAGACTCAGTCTGTAGTGCTGACTGAACCAACGGGGACTGTGCCAACCCAGGCATGGCAGTCAGGATTTCCCCTCTGGTTTTCTAACATCACCTTCAACATTTGCTACTCCACACATTACGATTGAAGAAAAAAAGAAAAATGCTAAAATGCCTCTGTATATATAGTTGTTCTAAAGGGATGCTGAAAACCACTCTGCTGTCCTTCACATGGACTGAGGTCTGTTTGAAACCTATCTCCCAGCAAGGACTCTGGGGGAAGACTGGCTGCTGAACTCTTTTAAGCTGATTTCTTTGCCCTGACACATGATTTGGGGTCTCATATTAGCAATAAATTCCCTCAGTTCAAGCCAAGTTTGAATTTTGGTGTGTGTCAGAGTTATAATCAATTTGCAAAGGATCCCATCGAGCCTCCAGCTGTGGTTTGATGATCCACCAGCTCTGTGTCACTGGCTTAAAGACTTTGCTCTCAGATGTTATTCTTGTTTCAAACCACAGCTTCCTGTCCCTTTAGAGACACTGAATGATTCTGTGTAAGGGGCTGATCCCACTTACACAAAACAAATGGGCACCACAATACTTCTTTCCATCCCTCTATCAAGGCTTTCTAAAAGGCGGATCAGTCCTCAGATCCCATGCCAAGCACACAGCTTCACATGATTGTTCTGATATAACGGAGAGCAGCGCAGAGGCAGGAACACCTTGAGCAGCAGCTATCATACTGTACCGCCACTGCCTTGGCTGAGGAGCTTCTGCCTTTCTCTTTCACTGCAAGTTCGGAACAATATTTGGCTGCAAAAAATTAAATGAACACAGAATCTGCACAGAATATGTCTTTACCCATTAATTTTTCCACACACCGAAAGAAGGAAAAACAATCTCTCTCTTTTGGAAGAACATATTTTTCTTTCTTCCATTCTGTCAGTTGCTAGACCACAATGTCAGTCTAACCCTTCTCCAGCTCACAATGATGCTCGTCGTAGGTGCTGGATGCATATTTAGTTAAATTGAGTACAATTTCAAATCAGAATTTTAAAAGTATTTCTTGTCCTGTAAAGCATGCTAGATGTTGTAACAGAAAAGTGAAAGGATGTTAACACAATTTTGGTTCTAACAAAAGTCTTCCTGAAGTCTTTGCTCTTGCTCTCAAGACAGCACAACAGGGACACAACTCCAGTACCCCTTTGTTTTTCCTTTGGTCAAGTCACTGTTATTGTACTTACTGCTAATTATTCCAAACACACACATTTGGCTGTAATACTAGAAGACCTCTAAAGCAAAACCCTCTTACTGCTTGCAATGGCTTTTCAAGGACCACTAGGACCACTCCAACATTCCCAGTGGGACACAGCAACTGTTACAGATTTCCAACAATGTACATCTCCCAATCTCATTTTAGACCAGCAGTGAGTCATTTTTCACAGAGAATCTAGAGGTCTCTCTGGTTCTTTGCCCTAATTGAAATTGCTTCTGTAGTAAATACACTAAATAATTTCATTTGTTTTTTTTCTATGATGGAAAGACAATACCTTCCAGAGTGAGCAAGATTAATGTCATTTGGGTCTGACCAGACAATCACAGGGGAGACTATTGCACAAGAAACAACTACCCTGCTTTGTACGCAGATGTTCCGTGTTCAATTTATCTCCTCAGTGGTAGCCCCTGTTCAGCCTCCTGTTATTGATTTCAAAGCCAAGCCAGTAATATTTGCCTTTAAAAATATTTAAATTTATGTTTCCTGGGAGAGCTTGCTTTAGAAGATGCACATTTTAAACTAGTTTGTGAACCTGAAACTCGGGATTGGTGTCTGTGGCTGCAGGTGCGAGTATATAGAGCCCTAAACAGGGCATTGAGAAATTACAACACAGGCAGGTGGGATTTAAAAACACATGACTTGTTCCACCCACTAAAAATAGTAACTCCAGCACACTTTAAATGCAGGTATTTCTCAAAGACATAAGGAATACATTGAAGGGGGTTGCATTTAACCATTAGTTTGATCACATATTTCATACAAGCTAAGTTTCTGTATGAAATACTACTTCTTTATGTTTTGCTGAGAGTGAATCTCTGAGGTGATACTCAGTTCATACAACACATAAAGAAATACCGTTTCTTTGTAACAGTGCATGGAAGAAATACATATTCACAATAACAAAGGATAGGTACAACAAAGATACCTACTATACAGACAGATAAAAGAGTCAAAGATATTTGCTTAGGACTGCACAACATCCAGGCATCTTAATGTTTGGTAATTTTTTCTTTCCAGCACATTAGGAAATCCTGTCTATGAGCTCCAGCCCCAACAACAAGTATGTCTATGGAAACATCCTACAGGAACAGAGACACATTTAGCATCATAGACTTGCTTCTTGGACTTCACATACAGACTTTCATAAAAGCCTAGTTTAAATCACAGAAAATATGATTCTAAAGATCTAAAACAACGTAAGTTTCTAGGTTCAGATCCACACCTTCTGGGTTTTATTATTGTTAAGGTACTAAGCTTCATGACTTTTTTTTTTTTTTAAGTGAAATCTTATTTCTTCTATTTATTCCTCAAGTCAGCTGTTATATAAACTGCTACAGAGCATGATTTAGCATATAAAGACGTGTCAAGAATAAAAAAGGAAAGTATGGATTTACTAGGATATTAACAAAAGTTCACAATGAGACACAAATATCCCTGCAGTTTTAATCAGACTATCAAAAAATAAAAAGGGAATATTTACCTCGGCATCCAGAAAACCTGTAGAGGAAAGCTAATTTGATGGTTTTCTTTACATGTGTTACTGAAACTGAAGTTGAGACAAATGGAAACAATCCAGAAGCCTTAGCTAACATGAACATCTTAACCTCTACTGAACCTCTAAGAAAAACAGCACACATTATAAGGAACAATATTGCATTTGGTTGGGAATATATTACTTAATAGCTCTCTTCAAATCCATTTTCTGTTATTCAGCGGTCTTTCTCCTTGAATTCCCTCTCATGAAGAGGCACAAATACTAACACAAATTAGAACAGTCTATGATGATGAATCCTTATGATTCTTTGATTATTCTTTAACTGGTATTTTAATGAATGTATTTTATCACATAGCACTTACGTAAATACCTTGCTATACACATACTTTAACAGGTGTATTTGAACATGAGCATTAAAAAATATGAAATATTAAAACACTTATTCAGTGAGACTTCTAAATATGGAAATATCTCTTTTTAAAGAGAAATACTATATATACCATCTTGTCTGCTAACCAGTGTGTTTCATGGAGTGTCATCTCTAGAGTATTTGGAGCATGAACTTTTCTTAACAAGCTGACTACATGCTGCAGACAAACCTGCAGGAATTAGGAACGGATCTGAAATTTCGACCAGGGGAATCTCATTTGTATTTAGGAAGTGAACTTGCTGTCCTGGAGCTTGATAATCTGATCTATTCACACAGTTCATGGTTTCGGTCGTTCCGCCCTCTGGCACCAAAAAAGCTACCAATCCTCATGGAAGTTGCTATGTTACTGTTCTCATAGCTGGACTCCTCATGAACTTCTTTGAATGTCTCCAGGACAGACAGGCCGACAAAAGAGCACTGGCAGTGAGGTACATTTGGATGCACTGCAGCTCAAAAGGGAACACGTTCAGGACTGCATGGCGTAAGCTGAGTAAAGGTAACTCATAAAGGGCAAATGCCATTCTGAAGAGTTTGCTTTCTTCTCTTCCATGAATACATGTATGTTTTCACAGCTGCCTCCCTTCTTACTTTCCATTTGTGACATACTTTATGTTCAAAGGGACAGATATGTTACTCAAAATATAAACAGAAAATAAAACATTGAAATTCACATCAAGACAAAGCTCTGTCACCAATTTTTCAGTTTCTCTCAGTACATATGAGGTCCCTGAAGCAGAAGACAGAAAACAGTAATAGAAATCAACAGAAATCTTCTCTGGAGAATGTCATCTCCAGTCCAAGTGAAAGTGTGTTGCGCACACTAGGAAAAGATACTGCCCAGGATTTGCATGATTACTATCCTCTTCAAATCCACAGCAAAGTGAACGTTCAGGTAAGTACCAGCCTCACGAAAATCCAAGGCACAGACTAAGAAAACAGCAGACCTCCCTTGTTGCTATAGTTGAGTCTCTGCAATTCTTAAGTGCTACAGTAATAAGACATCAGTGCAAGAATGTTCCAACCTGGCAACAGAGTTTTACCGCTACATCTCTCAAAGTCAGGGACCTGTCAAATGTCAAAAAAGAACAGGCCAGATAAACCACCTGATATTTTGCCCAGACAGCAGCAGCTCGGCTGTGCAACCTCCTTTATAAACATAGGTGTTCAAGTGTACAACAGAGCAGTGAAATCCAAAAAGGTAATAAATTTCCATTCCAGAAAAAGAATACCTATGTATATATATGGGGGTCCTGGTGGACAGCAGGATGACCATGAGCCAGCACTGTGCCCTCGTGGCCAAGAAGGCCAATGGCATCCTGGGATGTATCAGAAGGGGGGTGGTCAGTAGGTCGAGAGAGGTTCTCCTCCCCCTCTACTCTGCCCTGGTGAGACCGCATCTGGAATATTGTGTCCAGTTCTGGGACCCTCAGTTCCAGAGGGACAGAGAACTGCTGGAGAGAGTCCAGCGCAGAGCCACAGATGATGAAGGGAATGGAGCATCTCCCTTATGAGGAAAGGCTGAGGGAGCTGGGTCTCTTTAGCCTGGAAAAGAGGAGACTGAGGGGTGACCTAATCAATGTTTATAAATATGTAAAGGGTGAGTGTCAGGAGAATGGAGCCAGGCTCTTCTCTGTGACATCTAGTGATAGGACAAGGGGCAACGGGTTCAAGCTGGAACATAGGAGGTTCCACTTGAATATGAGAAAAAACTTCTTCACGGTGAGGGTGACAGAGCGCTGGAACAGGCTGCCCAGATAGGTTGTGGAGTCTCCTTCCCAGGAGACATTCAAAGCCTGCCTGGATGCGTTCCTGTGTGATCTGATCTAGGTGTTCCTGCTCTGGCAGGGGGATTGGACTAGATGATCTTTCGAGGTCCCTTCCAATCTCTAACATTCTGTGATTCTGTGATTCTGTGATAGGTATGTCATGAGGCCCTAAAACTCGCATTAAAGACGAAGAGGAATTTCCAGCCCAAGGACAGTGAAAGCCTGACACAAGTATGATTGTGTTTCTTCTAAGAACAGAAGGCAGACTAAATACATCATCAGCAGACATCTCAGAGGAAGGGAATAGAACAGCTCGAACAAGTAAGGTCCAGCGGGGAAGAGTATCTCTCATTCTGCAGGCTCTTCAGATGCTCCATCTCAAGATGTTTGAGAGCTGACTCCTGAAATCTGCCGCATGCTAAGCCAACCTGACAGAGGCTCAACATACAGGATATGATTTTCCAAACTGCAGGTCTTCTGGAGTTTTGTTCTGAGTAAGCTCATGGGCAAGACAAATGGCCAAAGTCCATTGTGCCTTCCTTATGATCTCCTTTTCTGCGGTCAATGTAAATGTGGCTGTCACAGACTACAGACATAAATAAATGCTGCTTATCACTAAGCACCAGTACTGACTGACTGTGCTTCCCTTTGGTCAAGGGGTGCTGACTTCATTAGCAGAAGCTAATGAAACTAACCCTATAATCTGAATCAATTACTCATTTATTTGCAGTATCCATACTATACATCTTTAGGAAATAGAGACTTAGTTGCAACAAAGGTCTATCTTGCTGATACACGTTCCAGAATTATTTTATCTGTATGATAACAAAGCATAAGTGTCTCAGCTGAAACCATGGCTCCACTGCACTGGATACATACCTACAGGTGAAGAGGTAGTTTCTGTCCTGCATAATATTGAATCTAATTAAAACAGAGAAATAAGAGTGAGATGGAAGGTGTACTATTATTCTTGCTTCAAAGACAAAGCTACAAAAACAGAGAGCAAAGTTGCCAAGGGCACACAGTGAGAATCTGTGCTAAGAGCTGGTAAGGGAACCTAGAGATCACCTGAAATTTAGCCAGTCTTCTGCATCAAAAGCTGTTTCAGAAGGTAACAGCTAAAAGAAAACGATGCCTTTATTTTAACGAAGAGTGTCAAGTGGACAGTTTTAGGACGCTAAGTACTACTGGATCAGACAGCTGCATGGAAATGTGCCAAGAATTTAGGAACACACAGATAAAAGGTTCTTAATGAGCTTCCAACTACATCAAGAACCACATTATACAGTCAGTTTCATACATTTATTGAATTTTATCCTTAAAAAGGCAGTTTGATTTTCTGTTTTCCTTTCCTCTGCTCCCTCCCTCTCAGCTGTCATTCTATTTGAAAACCTACTCCAAATGCAACTGCCCTAATAGTTCAGAATTTCCCCCTTATTTCAATAATTTATTCAATTTACACCTATATGTTTTTGTGCCAACATTGTCCTGCAGCTTCATAGCTCTTCTTGTTCTAAGTTGTGTATTTGTTAGTATTTACATACATTCCAGAACTCTGGTCAGCTTTAATTTCATGAACAACCTAAGCCAAGCTCTTCAACTCTGCTCTCTCAAAGCCTCCTACTACTCATTCTTTTTATCAGTGACTTTCTAAGTACAGGTAAAGCATCTGTATTTCTTCTCCAGTCATATGAGACCATTTTGACTTGGCTGATTTGCCAATCTTCAGTGTGAGGCCTGAAACTAACGATTCATATGCTGTATCTTTCCAAATGCAGCCATGTCGATCATTTGGTCCCTTGGACCTGGAAGGAAGCCAACAACTTTGGTTGTAGTAATTTCTGTTCTATACTTCCAATCCTTTTAGCCATCTCACTTTGTCTTGCCTTCATAGACAACATGAGCATTATTATTGGAAACTTAGGCAAAGTGTTCATCTAGCCTTATGGTCCCCCATAATCTAGAGGTTATCCTTCCTTTCTACCTTTTCCTCATTCATATTGCAGCCTCATTTTGTCTCTCCTTTTCTCTCATTTCTGTAAGTTTGATTTGATAACATGCCGAAATGCAGATTGCTCTATCTATGATACTGTTTTGAAACAAGGCAGTAAAACCTGTTAGATGATATACCCTAACCAGGACATAACTTAGGTCTCAGTATCTTGTCCAGCACAACCATTTGCCAGTAATCTCACTGCAAATATCTTTGTCAACCTGAGGTCCAATTTATTCACAGCTTTGGTATCAGATCCACTAAGAACAGCCCTACTATTTTACAGTTATATTATAATGATTAAAGCTAAAGAAATAATGTAAAATCCTCAAATACCGTAAAGTTTTAGTTTATGCTTCATTTAAAATTAAGATCATTAAGTAATACTGCTCTTGAAAAATAAAAAGCACACCAGGCAGAGCCTAAGGGACTGAAAACAAAGCAAGAGCAAAAAGGGGTTGCTGTCTCTGCTATCAAACATCTAACACTTAGCTGCCCATCCAAGCTATCACAGCATTTGTTTGCTGTGCTTCTCAGTGATAGCTAAAGCACCTTTTCTGCACAGTTCTGCCCTTAGGCTCCTTTCTCGCTTCTCTTTTTACAGAGATACTGAACACTGCTCTTTTCTGACAAAGCTCTCTGTATGATCTCATCCTGTCATCCCCTTGTCTGGCCTCAGCTTAGCCTCCTCACAAAAGCAAAAGTAGGTAGAAGACCAATGAAGTTCAGTAGCTCGATAAAGTATTTTTTAAAAAAATATTTCAGAACAGAAAATTACTCCCTCACTTTTTTTTTTTCTTTTTTAAAATAAACACTAAATCGGTGAACTCTGTGTTATTTGAACAGCAGACCTTAAAATAAGGTTACCAAATCACTTAAAATCTTCTACAGGAAGGACAAAAGTAGCAGATATCATGCTCAGAAAAGGTCCATTCAGAAGTAAGGTCTTCAGGCTTAAGGAAGAAAAACCAGAATGCGCAAACACCCATGCACTCACATACTAAAGAGCAAGTGACTGAGGTTGCTGCAGTTTGAAAGAAAATGAGGCAGCTAACCTGCTGGGCCATTCCCTATAGGTGTCACAACAAGGCAAAGGAATTTGCAGTGGAAGGTTTGGGGAGCAGCTGTCACCAAAAGAGACACATATATTTTTAAAGGCTTTGTCATTTGTCTTCAGGGTGGAAAACGCTGTATTTGACCTCCCGCTGAGGCAGCAGCCCAGATGCAGCAGCATGGGCTAGAAGAATAAAAGGAGGCACAGCTATTATTTCAGGTACAAACACCAGAAAGCAGAGACAAAAGGCACAGTCATTAAATCATCATTACTATTTAAAAGCACACATGACAACTTCTTAATACTTTTCATGCCACAAGCGTCTCCCCTCAAGGCATTCTTCAAAACAATTTATATTAGCTAACTATTAACTATCTCAATGGCCAAGTGAATCAAGACAGACAAAAAAGCAGGACATCAAACACTGCCTCGGCAACACCAAACAGCCCGGGATGGGAAATGCTCTCTAAGTAGCTGACAGCTCTGGGTCTGTTCCCCTGCCTTCCTCTGGCCGTGACACCTGCGAAGGCTGCTGTCCCACCTGGCTCCAGCCCCCCATCTCTCCCCCACTCCTCCCCATGCCTGCCTGTGCTCTGATCTGCCATCTGCAGCTCCTGTAATCATTCTTCAACCTCTTCAGCTTAGCAGGGAGCTACTACTAAAACGGTTTAAAACAACAGGGATGAAAACAGCGCGGCGCCAATCGCACGAGCCAGGGATGTGGGTTTCCCACGGAGCTGAGCCAGTTCGGCAGCTGGCTGCTCTGCCCTTCAGCCTCAGGCTCCAGCCCTCTTCCACCAGGGACAGCCGAGACCCTCAGGCACTGCCATGGGGACCCTCACCCTCCTGAGGCCCTACAGAGAGCCAGTCAAACAGAAAACAGGCTGTACTAGCAAAAGCTCTTCTGGCAGTAGAGGTCCCTGAGCAAGAACAGGCTGGGAATCACTGGAGAACAGGAGCAGAACAATTGCACGGTTCAGCTGCCTCTGCAAACCAGCACACCTGAGGGACATCAGGCTGGGGTGGTCTACCTGCTGCACACAGCAGAGACGCAAAGCCTGCCGGCCACCACTGCCAGGCCGCTCTAGGCATCCCAGCCTGCGGGACATCAGTCAACAAGCCTTGTCCTAAACTGTAAAGAGGTACTACTAGTGGATGGCCCTTGACAGGATTTGGTGCAAATATTTTTCCCCAGTGTTCACCTAACTCAGATGTGTTTTAATTAGTAAAGGTTATTTTCTCCTTATATTTCAGAACATCAGACACCAAACAATATGGATTAATAATGTTCCCAGAGCGATCCCTTTGGCAGCATTGAATTCATACTTGCAGGAATTAATTCAAACCATTTTAAATTCCCCTTAAGCCCGGAGAAAGGGAAAAACAAATGTTTATTCATTAAAAAAAAAAAAGCCATTTGATAGCTACATCGGGGGACTTCTGTAGGAAAGCAACTGGAAGAAGTGTTGAAGGTGTATTTCAATAGATGTAACTGAAAAAATAACAAGTTACTCAAAACAACACGCAAGCATACTTGACAACAACTCAAGGAAGTCATGAAAAGCAGCTTTCAAGGATGCACACTGTTTACAAAAAAAGCAAAGGGCAATCTCAACATTTTTACAAAAACTGAATGAGGGAGCAGAGCCACTGTTGCTTTAGAAATCAGAAAATGTTAATGCACTCAAATGTTGAAATTAAACCTTTCAAAAAAGTCAGGATGGTCTGAAACAACCTCACATTTGTAATCCATGCCTGTCAGTCTTTCAAATTGCCCATTCAATGATGTATCTCTCACAGATATGTGAATGTGAAATCCTTAAGAGTAAGGGCTATACATGACATTTCACAAAATATGTTCTGGTATGCCCCAAAACATGAGTATTTAATACAGACAATAAAAGCACTAAAAACCACAGCATGGATGGGCATGATGAAAGCCCAGGAATAACTGGTGAAATAACTGTATACATGGTAAAACTAAAGCAGTTGTGAAACCAAATATTTTAAGATAATTGGAAATAAATTAGTTGTATATGCAACTGGGAAATAGGAAGCAAAGAAAAGGACCAAGAAGGTTTTCAGAAAATACACTGAGAAGAGCACATGATTACAATACTGAGAAAGCTGGTAATGAATCAATTAACAATGGAAAGACTGAAATCCATACAGATTGCTAAGGTAATGTGTTGGAAAAAAAGCATATATTCCCAAAAAGTAATTACTGGTAGAAGTCAAACACTGACACTGGGCTTTTCTGGAACATGGTGACTGACTAGTAGTTTTCAAGACTATCCCCTCATCCAAGCCCTAAAGGAAAAGGATTCACAAAAGATACAAAGACTGACACTTTCACGTTCACTAGCACACCAGTAGAGACACAACTCGGGAAGAACTGGCAAGAGAGGGGGTATGGCTATTTTTAACAGGTATATTTTCAAAGGAAATCAAGTTTTAATGTCTCAATGCACTCATAGCTGGAAATCCTCACTTGACAGGTTTTTAAAAAATGAAGAGTAATAGATGTGATAGCTAATGATGGGAGAAACTCACTAGAAATACAGAAAAAAAAGGGAGATCATGCCTGGTCAACTGAATGTTTTATCTTCCACATAGTTTTTTCCCAGATGAAAATAAAACAGCTTATTCAACATTTAATAAAATTAAGGATCTCTTCCCATGCAAAAGATAGATCAGTAAGTCCAGTGAATATGACCTGATGTGAAAGCCACTTCTGCACAAGGAACTGCTTAGAGCACTTAGGACAAAAGGTAGCCATGAGTAAAGAAGTTTGGGGCTGATAAAAACTGAAGAAGCATATGAAAAGAAATGTTAACAACCCAATCAGTTGACTACAAACTACTGTTTTGGAAGAAGGTAACCTTTTCTGATGTTCTAAAACAGGCAGTGCACACCAGTTTACTACTAAGGAGAAAAGTTATCCATGCTCAGTCTGGAAAGGAAGTTATCTGCCTGTTTTCCAAGCCGGCGCACATTATGTTGACATTCATCAGCTAAGAAAAGGAGAACCAGAATTAAATGCTCCAGTTAAATCAAAAATGTGAGAAGCAGAAAGACCTAAAGTGCATTTTCTACTTGTACGACACAGAAAAGCTATGGCAATACATCATGATCAAATATTGCTACTTAATCAGAGCCCTGTAACACATTATTGCCCTAAAAGACTGGAAAAATGGCTACTTGATGCTATACTAATAGCATTGCCACCTATTTTTGGCTCAAAATTCTAAAGCTAATGACTAGACATATGAGAAACCATGGTATATCTTTGCACAGGTATATGCAGTCAAGGAACAAAAGTTTAGCGATAGATATATCAAGGAGTGCAGAATGAATGTGAAAGATTTAAAGGCTGACACATGACAGAAAATCAATGGTTTACCAAGATGGAGGGGCCTCAGTGTGTTCACTCCCACCATTAAATTACTGAACATCAGTGCCTCTGGAAGTAACATTTCATCTATAAGATCAAACAGGGCAACAAACAGCACTAGTCGGGGAAAATACAAATTTCCAAAGTCATGTATCCTCAGGACAGAATGCCATTGAAATGTTAAAAGCAGCAGCACTACTACCACCAAATACATGTTTGGTTTGGTTTTGTTTTTTGAAGATGATACTGGGTAGCATTTATTCAGAACATGACCATGCAAGAATCAGTAATACACTAAAAAAGGCTTTTCCTACCAGCTGACTTTGGAGTAAATTTGTCCCTGTTGGCTGCACATACTGCCAGTAGCCTGTATCCAAGATCCAAGTCAAATCCCTGCTGAGCTGCCACTCGACTAACCACCTGCAAAGCAAAAGAGAAAAAGCTTCATTAGGGGTTACTTGAGCTCTTTGCAAAATTACATTAACCTGCTTACCAGCACTACTGTTAGGTAACTGAATCTGCTGTAATAGCCACAGTACAAACATGGTGCGAGGAATTGCTCTTCAGTAGTTTCCAGTGCAAGCACAGCAAACTGAACACAGGAGTCTTCTGGTCATCTAGTCATTTGACCACTCACCACAGGAAAGGCCTGGTAGTTCCATGGAAGTTGGAGAGACAAAGCTTTTCCAGAAAAAAAATAATGCAAGAGAAATGTAATGATTGTACATAATGCATTTTACTGTATTTGTGACTTCGGGATGAGACGCCCTGAAGTCTCTATCTCTGTGTCACAAGCAGTTCCCGGCCCTGTTTCTCAAGAGCAGTGCCCAGGTTCTTTAGGTTAAAATGCCCTCCTCCATACTGATGGGCAGTGTTCTCCTATGCTGTGATCAGTGGTGCAGCTACTGCATTTTAACAATACCGTATTGGGAAGCACATTTACTACAGCTTTTGAATAAACATGCCTATGCAAGATGTATTTGCCAAACACATTAAAGAGGGAAAGAAGATTTTCTGTTTGTTTGTTTGACTTCTCCTGGAAATGGGAGCTGATCTAGAAAGATGAGCAAAACTAGGCAAATAAAAGACTGGAGTTAAGGATTAAAAGCAGTCAACTGTTTCTCCAGGCCAGCAACTCAGTTACCAGCCAAGAATGTAGCCTGACGAAAATCTGCATAGTATAATCACAATACTGTGGTCATTCTGTCAAACTATGTTGAAATTATACACAGCAGAGCCTTTATATTGCCTTTTAGTGGCACAGGATGACTTCAGACTCAGAGGTATAGATAAAACAGATTACTCCTAACATTGCTATTACTGCTTTGCATTGAAACAATAGTCAAGGAACTCCACAAGAAATAACACCATTTCCTTGTGTGAAGCAAAAGAAAGTCCCTATCCTAAATAGCTTACAACACAAGAAAATATCCTTTTCCCACCCCTATCTCCACCCAAAAGCTTCTTCATAAGATTAGTAACACTGCAATTATCTGTGTCCAGGACTGGTTCCCCCCCAAAGCAAGTACAGAACACAGTGAAAAATCAACATATGTGATAACATACGAATGGTAAATAAATGCACTATTCTGCCCTACCTACTCAACATTATTACATGAATATTATTATTCTGAACTTTTTCTAATATCCACTTTTGCTGATTAACAATTAAAAACCAGATTTCTTTCTTAAGAAGGAATTAGCACAGATAAAGTTCCCAGATAGATTTTTTTTTTGCTTGTTTCCATTGTTCCTATTAATTTAGAAATTACAGATTCATATTCATTTATCAGGTGGGAGTGTCCCCTCCCTAAATTTCTTTTAACGCTCACAATCTCAAAATTGAGCAGTAGAGAGCTTCAGGGAAATGCAATGAGAATTTGGGATAAGCACTACGATAATACACAACCCTAGAACACACCTACTGTTTTATTTCCAGGATAAGACTCTGTGTCCAAACCTGCAAAAATAAGATAAAATAAAAAAAACAGAAGCAAAAGAACAACAGAACAAGAAGATACCTCATATTTCATGCTAAGTTAGCAACTGGAGTGAAGACTGGTGGGCTGCTATGAGATCTGGAGAACACACACACTTGGAAAATCTAACTGTTCCACTTTGCTGCTTCCAGTATCACCATAGTTCAGTCACTGACAGGTAGATGTTAGGGAAGAGGTCAGTGGGAAGTAGACAGAAAGCTCCTCTAAAAAAGCCATCTTGTTAAAGGCACTTGAGGGCAATGTCTCATTAATGTCTCATTATTTTAACTCCTTTAGGTATCAACTACTGTACCACCACAGATGAACCCATTTCATAGCGCTACTCAGATCTGAAAAATAAAGGAGAAGGGGCCCTCACATTTTCTGTTTTGAAAAAGCACATTATCATTGAACTATTGTTTTGAAACTGGACAGGAGTGAAGGCAGATACACCTGCTCATCAGTGAGCACACAGTAACTATAGAAACATGTTGTCTGCTTATATAGCATGATAGAAAGGTTTGGGTTGGAAGGGACCTTAGAGATCATCCAGTTCCAACCCCCCCCTGCCATGGGCAGGGACACCCTCCACTAGACCAGGTTGCTCAAAGCCTCATCCAGCCTGGCCTTGAACACCTCCAGGGATGGGGCATCGCACAGCTTCCCTGGGCAACCTGTTCCAGTGCCGTGACACCCTCACAGTGAAAAATTTCTTCCTAATGTCTAGTCTAAATCTGCCCTCTTCCAGTTTAAATCCATTACTCCTCGTCCTGTCGCTACAGGCCCTTGTAAAAAGCCCCTCCCCATCTCTCCTGTAGGCTCCCTTTAGGTACTGGTAAGCCGCTACAAGGTCCCCCTGGAGCCCTCTCTTCTCCAGGCTGAACAACCCCAACTCTCCCAGCCTGTCCTCACAGAGGAGGTCTTCCAGCCCTCTGATGGTATGCTTGGTTCATTTTAAAACATGAAGCTATGAATACTGAGACCCTGCTGGCCAGAGGCCAAGTCACTACTCTCAATTGACATCTTGCTAATTACAGAAAAAATTCTTCAAGGTAGCTCAGGAAATACAGAGAATTGTAAAACCCTGAGCTCATAAAAGCCGACCTATGATTCCAATGCCTTCACTGACTGTAAAGCCTAGGTCAGTCTGAGCCCTAACAACAGGCTGCGGCCTGACCTGTTACACTCTCATTTGACATCAGCTTCCTCTCCTTAATTTCCTCTGCCAGACAAAGCACTGCTCTGTACCCATGGACAAAAGCAGAGCTTCCAGATGCCAGGGCACACAGCCTTGACGCTGACTGCACCCTGATGGCCATGGCACTGCCCTGCTGAAGCCTTACCTTGAAGCGGGTGAAGCTGTACCTTAGCAAGCACTGCAAGCAGCAGACTAAGCATGAGAAGGCGAAACCTGAACTCGCGAGTCCAGAGAAGTCAGAGAGTCAAACTGTTGCTCAAGTTTTCATGAAAAATATTTTTAGCTAAAAAAATGAAAAGTAATAATCTGTATTTGAAAGAAAGTGCTTCCACTGACAAACTGCACAAAAACCCTTCTTCCTCTCAAAAGAACAAAACCCTCAGCTACTTAATAGAAAACAGACATTTCTCATAAAATTTCCATTTTGCCAAGAGTAATTTTCCACCAAATTTTTTCTTCTATGAACTCTGCTAAATGCGGAAAGAGGCTCTGTAAAACAAAGTGGTCAAACCATGCTCAAGAGTGCTTTCTCTGGGCCCTTCTCCCCCAGCTTTGCTTTTGTACACCACTCCTCAGTGATCCCCTTGTCAACAAGAACAGGGTGGATCATTTTTTATTTCCAATTTCTTCATAGGCTCAGAAATCCTTACATTAACTGTATCTAAAGTGTTTTTTTTTCAATTGTGACAGCTAAAGACTTACTTTTATTTCAAAATGGAAGTCAAACTAAACAGATCTTATATCCTCCAAAGACCCTGTTTCAGGTTGGCTCTGAAGTCAGACATTGCTCACTCTGTACTCAGAAGGCTTTCCTCCAGTGAACCTGTATGTCAGGGACCTCATGGCCTTTTAAATCAGCACTGACATTTCTCAGCAACAAGATGACAAATGCATCACAGGAATATGATCCAGAAAACACAAAGAACTAACTACAAGACATTTGGCAAGTTTAATATATTCAACTCAGCAGACCCTGTTGAAATTTACCTTAGAGTGCCTCAAAGGAACTAGCCCCGGCAAACCTTGTAACTTCTAATGATTATCTTCAGGAATTCATTCAAGACAGAGACCTTGGAGGCACATCAAATCTCTGGTTTTAAGATGGTAAAAAAAGTAAATCTCAGAAATTACAGGTACCCAGACAAACAACAAAACAAATCACTAAACCAATATTAGGTGAGTAATACAGAACATCATCCTGAATCTGTCAGCACAGCGCAGTTTTCTTTTTTGACAAGTTAACTGGCCTTGTAAGTGTAAGGAAGATAGTGGATGTAACATATCTTAACTGTAATATGCCTTTTGACATCGCCCTATATGACACTGTCATAACAGAGGAACATAGCCCAGATGACAACAGTACAAAATTTACTCAGATTATTAATTAGTAGTCCTCTGTCAAATCATAACTTGTCCTGGATAAAGGTGTGAATGGTTAGCCCTTGGCTAGGGGACAAACCTCAAACACACGCTCACGCAATTCCCCCCGACTTGAGGATAGGGGAGAGAATTAAAGGGGTAAAGGGAAAAAAGGACTCATGGGTTGAGATAAGGACATTTTAATAACTAAATTACAATAATATTGAAAATAATACTATATACAAATATACAAATGAGTGATACGCAGTGATACTGCCCTCCCCTCCCCCCACCATGACCAAGGCTCAGCCTGTTCCTGGCTAATGATCCCAGAGCAGGGAGAGTCCTGAAACCGCACTCACGGAACGGAGATGACAGTTCGAGTGTTCCAGACCCAGAGCTGACCGGGGTGGGGGGGGAAGGCCTTGGGAGAGCAACCACCTGGACCGAGATGACCCGGAGCAAAAGAAATCCAGAACCAATAGGGCTGGTCTTCTGGAGGGTCCTCACCTATATACTGGGCATGACGTGTATGTTATGGAGTAGATTACTGGCCACTCTGGGTCTCAATCCTGAACCTAAGATCAAATCCTGGGCTAGTAACTGGGGCTGTGCTCCCTTCCACCTTCGCCGGTCTGCCGACCTTGGCAGCAGCACAAACATCACTTCTTATCAGCTTTCTTCTGAGCACAAATACAAAACACAGCCTCTTGCTAGCTATTATGAAGGAAGTTAACTCTGTCTCAGCTTAACCCAGGACAACAGGTCATTTCTATATCTTCAGTTGTGACTTCAACAATGAAACAGAGTAAACTGCAAAACTTCTAGATGATAACAGGCAGAGGAATTTGCAAACACTTAAGAGGACAGAATTAGAGTTTAAAATAATATTTGTAAACCAGAAAATCAGGCCAAACACATATATGAAATGTATGAAACAAAAATGAAATGCCCAAATAGAAAATGAGGAACACACAGCAGAATCCATTTGCCCAGTGTACAAGTGACTACAGATAAATGCTGGCAAAATGTTCTAGGTATTAAAGATCATCAAGCACTGGAACAGACTATCTATCAATCCCTGGTGTCTGGGGGGTAAGGAGATTTACAGTAGACCAGAAAATATCCATACAATATCCCATCTTGGGGAAAAAAGAGTAGACACCATGTTCCCTTAGGTCTGTCCCAAAATGAATCTCAGTGATTCCAGACATCTGCTGCTGACTGGAGCCACCCAGCTCAGTCTGAACCCTGTCCCAGGAATTCTCCCAAGTTTGAAACCTCCTCTAATTCTTATCTTACTCAGGTAACAGTGCTGATCAGATGGGATCGAGTCAACAGAGTTTCAATTATTCATTCAATGTTATGGCTAAATGATACAATACCACTTGCAAACATACTCAGGCTTTCTCTAACCGCTAACTCAAGTTGAGCATAGTGGCAAAAATTCAGATAACATGCAGGTGGTACCATGTGTTCAACCATTGACTTCATTCTGCAATGTTGTAAGCGTGTATCCTAGTTGACCTAAGCATACATGTCATAAAATTCCGTTGAAAAGTAGTGCATTTAAAAAACATAATAGACATAGTTGTCAGTGATACCACAATGATAATCTGAGATAATCATCCTTTATCACAGTTGAGAGAGGTGCTTGGCCAGCCCAAGGTTCAACACTTAATGTTATTTTACAATAACAGCTGAGACAGCTAGACCTTATAAAAGCCATGCTATTTCCTAAGGACACTTGTAACATCTAGCTTTATTTTAAGTTAGATATGGTGCTGACAAGTATTCCAAGCTGTGTCTTTAAAGGAACATATACCTAATTTGCAAACAAACATTATTGTAATATTAACCACCAATAAGAAAATCGGATTACCCCAAACCTTTGAAATCTTTAATCTGAAAAATATTGCATTAATAACTGAGACATTGCATTCACTGACTGCTACGCAACTCTGCAGAGTTCCAGATGCCTGAACTCTCAGGGTCATTGACAGTGAGGGGAAAATGATGAGAGTGGGGTTTTAATAACATGAAAAGCAGATAAATTCAGCTGCCAACTTCTTTTCTCTTTGCTGAATTTAACTGCTATACTTTTTCTTTGCAAGGCTAAGGAGCTACACCACGGCAAGAAGCTCCACTTCTTGTCATTGCACCACAAAGTACTGGAACAATGTACCTCTTAACCTAACAGGCCTGTTAATCAAGAGAGCTATATGACTGCTTATTACAAAACTCCCTTCCCATTATGCTGCATTTTCAATGAATCTCTTAACTAGCAGCAGTCAAGAGCACACCCCCCCCCCCCCCCCCCCCACCACTGGCATCAGAATGAATTTTACCAATTCAATTTGCTGGCTGCTTAAAACTAAAAATGCCAGCTGATTGCTAGTTCAGACAGCTCTGTGTTCAGCCACTTGTGCATACTTGAAATTATCTGAATGCAGTTTGAAGACTACAGCAGAAATTTTGTAATTAGAATTCTGCAATGTAGATGGTAATTTTTCCCCTTCAGTAACACACGAAGATCAGATAAACAGGAAGCAAACTGAGGAATTTTGCAACATGAATAGTGATCTGCCTCAAACAGAAAAAAAAAAAAAAAAACAAAGGGAGCAGGGAGAGAGAAAAAAATCTTTGCGATATGAAGTTCAGGTCTCATGAGACTCTTACACTCCAGTTGCGGAAGGGCCGCCTCAACAATACAGACAATCAAAGCAGGTGAGTAAAGTGACATAACATTAACTAGTTTCTTGCCTTTGATGCTTGAAAACAGACATTATGTAGATTCTGCAAACATAAGAGACTCTACAAAGCCCTTGTATTCAAACTAGGGTTTTGTAAAAATACATCTCCCCACCCCTTTAGGTGGATAAAGACCATATTTTCAACATAAACCAGTATCCCTACCTACTATTACATTACTTGACAGTTCCTGCAACAGTGAAGCAAACCATACTGAATAAGAATATCTCCTCCTCTACATCCTCTTCCTCTCCTCTGCATGTCTCTAACAACCATAAACATAGAAGGGAAGGTCACTGTACTCAACCCTCTCCATCTGAAATTTTCTCCCAGAGGGAAAGATGCAAGGATCTTGCTTTAATTAAGCCAGCTGATCACTGGGTCACTGTAATACTGTTGGCACCTGAGTCCTGGTAGACTTTGACTAATGATATGGACGAAACACACAGCCATCATACGAAGAAAGTGATACAGGAATTCCAAAAGCATTTTAATTTGGACAGCAACACATCTCAAATATTTTAAAGTTGCAGAATAACCCAGGTCTTGACTAACAAAATTAAGTTAAAAAAGGGGTCCAGGACACCATGAGGTCACACAACAGCCAGTAATACAGAGTTACTTGGTAGCACTATGAGCTTCTGTGCCTACTGGCTGTACTCTGATGGTACAGCACGTACACAGCCCTGGAGTGCTGTGATGCACTGCAAACACATGAAACTATGTGCGTAACAACTGCATGGAGAGGATGATAGAAGCAGAATTTGTTCCACCTGAACTTTTTGCTCTGAAAGTCTTGGATACAAAGACTAAATGTAACATTTCTAGAGCTCTAATAGGAAGCTGCATCCTGCCATTTTCTGGGTATAAATACACTGAACTAACTCTACCATCTATAATTACTCACATTCAGATCCCAACCCGAACTGAAATCTGATCTTTGAATGTTCCGTGTTGATTTTTGATTACATACTTTTCTGCATTAAACAGAAAGAACCCAGCCAAACGTGAAGCCACTGTAGCAGCAGATACCTTGTGAACACATTAACATTAGCTTGACTTTGTCTTTTTTGTTGTCTGAAGCATCCTGCTGTGGAAATGTGACATTATTCAAAGCTACTGTTCTTTTTTTTTTGGTACTTTTTTCTTAAAAAAAAAAACTATTATATTTTTCATTGCATATCAGATGAGCTAAAATAGATTTCTATATCATGAAACTCAGAGCAGCTATTTTTTTTTTTCTTAAAATGACCTAAAAATCTCAACAGTCTCAATTCCAGGGTTTGCCAGAGAAATGCAGTTCAAAAGATTATTGTACCATGTATCAGTATCACTAGAACATGATCCTATAGCAGATACTTCCATCAGTTTAACATAGATGCTCGTTATTTCAGCAACTCTCTTCAGCAGTACAGAGATCTAGAAAGAGCCACACAAACAGCTAGGCCCTACAGCTTTGGGTGTTGTTTTTATTTGAATTTAAAGAGAAACATTTCTTAAACAAACATGGGTGAGTTTCCCATATCTGATGACTGAGGTAGACCCAACATTTGGAGAAGAAACCTAGAACATGAAGATAACAGGGGAAAAGGCATTTTCAGTGACTATTTCAGCATAGTTGTTTGTGGACAAACTCGGGTATTAACTGCCATCTTTTGGATGGAACAAGAAACCCAGGTCCTAAGCACAGTGGTCAGAGACCCCAGTTTTCACTAGAGAAGCTCACTTACATTCAGTGCTATGGCCAAAAGCCAGCTCAGGTAAGCACACCTTGTTTACCTAAATTCCTTCCACTGTCCAAAACCATTGTGCTGCTGGATTTTAATTTCTTAGGCTAAGCCTTTAGGTACAGTTACAGAGTAACTGCACACAGCTGTGCTTCTCTTGCTCTTCTATTTCTTTTTCAGGCACACTGAAGAATTATGAACTCGTTGCCTTGTAACACTGAAGTGCAATATGAGAACAAAGCAGCGCCTTTATCATCCTTTGCTGAAGACAACTCTGTAAATCTGTCCATTCTGCTCTCAGCTGTCCCCTCGTTTCCATTTTTGCTGCACTGTTGACACAAAAGATGGCCAATGCCCCCAGTAAGATCATTTACACGTTAAAATGTTTGTCAAGAGCAGACCTATGGGATGAGACTAGAGTGGATCTGAGAAACAGCAGAAAAGAGTGAGACAACCTTGTCCAACCAATCTAGGGTTGCTTGGTTTTTTTTTAACTGCTGTGTCACAACCAAGGCTGTTTCTTTCAGAAGACGGTAAGGTAATCCCATATACAGTATATGTTTAGAGAATTATGTTCTTAAATTTATCAAGAATATTAGCCTTATCATAATATAACCTCATCCCAGGGTGCTTTATAAACTATGAATGCTTTATAAACTATGAATGCTAGAATCAGAAACTCTTTCCACCATAGTAAAAACATAGCTATGTCTGGTTTGTGGAAAGCAGATGTTATTTTAATCATCTCCCTGTAACACTATGCAAGAAGCAATCTTACATACCAAAGAACACCTTATCCATTGCACTGTCAATAATTTATAGAATAAATTATTTCAATTGTAATTCAGTTTCTGGCCTACAGACAGTTCTACTTGATTTGAAAATAATTACTGCTGAGAAAGAACACCTAGCTTTCATTAGCAAGTTAGAAGAGAGCTTATTGTCTCTGAGAAAGATGATAATTTGTTTGCATGAGTTCCAGCAAAGCTGTTCAAGGGAACCTTTCTGTAGCCTGTAGCTTGCAAGGAAGAAAAGAGGTTCAAAGCTTACCCCTCCCTCCTTGACTTTTTATCTGTTGAAATGCATTTTCTTCATAAACATATATTACACGCTCACTTTGGTGAGTTTCCATAATGAGTGAGCATAAGAAGTTAAGCTCTAGAGTTAGTGTCTGCCAGAACTGTTTGAACATAAGTGATGCACGTGGAGTCACACACATTTTTGCCAGAAGGGGCACACCTTTTGGGGCTTAGTTCACGGAAAAAATATGCTATAAAAAGCACAAGCTATAGGTTTACTCGTGTACCCTAAACCTTTTCTCTTTGACTGTTTGCACTGCACAGAATTATTCCAGTTTTATTCATAGGCCTTGACAGCATCAGCCTAAGTTCTTTATCACAAACAGAAGTTATTTCACCTCTAAAAGAGCTATAATTTAAAGGATCCTACATAACAAATGCAAAATATTTAACTAACTAATCAAAGCCTGTTTACAGGCTTTATTAGACACCTCTCTAGCAAAACTTCAGCTGTTGTACCAAATCCTGAGTTTGTTCTTGAGATAAGAAAACCATTTCTATTATCCTGCATACAGTGTCACCAGAGCCCATAATAGCACGTCACTCCAATAATATCAAGTACTGCTGATACATAAAAATTATTATCTACTGCTAATAGCCAGTATGTATACTGTGCACATGTATTATTCTAAAACAGAAAAAAATCACAGAGGAAAAATGAACACTAGAAATGTATTGATGTTCAACTCGTGCTGTCTAGCTCTAAACTCATGAAATTTTCAAGTCATCAAGATCTCCATAAGTGCTGGCATTACAATTTAGGCACAGAAAACGTTTTGTAGCAGTCTATTCTACATATTTTTATCAAAAACAGTGATTCTGTAAGTGAAGCTGGAAGTTTTTCTGTTCATGACCAAGCAGAATATTTCCAAGACTCCTTCTGCATCCATTCAGGGTCTGTTAGACTGGCAACATGAATAAAAACATCCTGGTGGTACAAAGTTAACCAGATACTACTGACAGTGCTGACATGAAGATGGTGTGTAGAATAAACAGAATTACTTGCTAAGAACCACTTCTTAAATTAAAGCACAATTTCAAGATTTTGAGCAGTTTTTTTTTCCTTTTTATTAATAGGATTAAAGCTAATTGGTTAATTTTTGCAAAAATATTATAGATAAGACTTAAATAATGCAAAGAATCTGTTATACCTAACGTACCATTAAATTGGCTATTCATAATACAACAGCTCTATTTTGATTTTCTGTCATTGTATCAGATGCATCTAAACTTTGCAGTGTGTGAATGGATGGGTTGCTCATTCCTGGGAGAGCTTCCCCTTCTGCAGTCATGACATATTAATATATTTCAATTTGGATTAGTACATTCCGTGTTATCTGCTAGTAGGATATGATGATTTCATATCCCTTGATGGTTCCAAAGCAGTTTAGTGTACCACTTTTTCCCTAGTCAAAGAGTTAACAGAACAGAATGTCATAAAATAAAAAAATGCTTCTGTAAACTACAGAGGAGGAGCCCTACAAGCAAGCATTTTTAGTATTCGTAGAATTTTTTTATTAACTGCACTTGCCTTTACGAATCTACACAGCTCAAACGTTGTACTGATGGTACAGATTGCTTGCTTTAAAAAGCATATCCAAAAATATGCATCTTTTAAGGGAGTTCGTTTTGGAAGGTCATTTTAAAGACTGGCAAAATAAAACAATAATCCTGTTTTAGTGGTTGAACAGACTTTCACATAATTTTTCACTTTACTTTTAGAATCATCCCCACAAAGAATACCAATATACTTTTTCAACATTAAGAAAAATTTGCTCCTGATAGTACAGAAATGCAGCTAAGCAAGCTAATGTTAAATTTACTCATGACATTCCAGTGTTTCAGCTGCTTTTCACTTATTTGCAACTTTCTGAATAATTTCCCTGGAAACGGACTGAAGTTCTATCATGTTTATTAAATGCACACATTCTCCTGTAAGAGGACAACAAGTCTCAACATCCACCTTTGCTAAATTTTGAAGAAGAAAATATTGTTTAGAAAGGAGTTATATATGAGCACGCTCAGATAAAAAGAATTTCTATAAGAAAAAAGAGCCCTTGCCCACTGTACTGCTACGTATTAGGAAGATACAGGAAGTATCACCTTCCTGAGGTACAAGAATATAGTTAAGCCTGTTTAATGGGAAGCAGGAAGAGGGATGTACACAGTGAGAAGAAATTAAAGAATATCTTCCTTAGAGGGGTTTTAAAATTAGGAACAAGAAACACATTCATTGCAGCTTATATGCAGTCTGTATATCCAGTGTATTTATCTAGCACAAAACAAGCCAACTGGTTAAGTTCCTGTCTTTTTTCCTCGATAGGAATATAATGAGATGACAACAAGTGTTAAAGATGCTGCTGCCAGTCAGTCCTACACTGCAGACAGTGCTCTCTCGTAACAAGCCTGGGAAAGGAGGATTTCATGGCACCCTGTTTGGATTTCAGGGAGAAGTATAAAGCAAAGCAATACACGCTGTTTAAATCTTAACAGTGCTTAGATAATAAGGAATTTTTGCTCTTTCTTGCCAGAAGTAAGATAACATTCTAATTTCAAGAAACTCTGATAACCAGGTATTGTGCATTTTACCTCACTGTTTTTCATGAAGCATTTCCTTCTCGCTTTCCCTGTGCTCTGTGAAGACAGTGAACCACTACCAGTCAGACCTTTTTTTGAGCCTGTACTTGGGCAGGGCTGCAGATCTGCTTATGTAGAAAAATGGATTTAAACAGCAAGGAAGTCACAGGTCAGATTTATAACGTTCTAGCAGAGGTCTGCAGAGAAGTACTGTGCACAGGCTGCCTAAGTATACTTGCGCTGGACGTCTCCTTTCCCAAACGCTAACCTGAAAATGCTAGAGAAGTTTTGAAAAAGTATAGATAAATTATATTTATGGTCACACTAGACCCTACATTTTCTCATGACTGAGTTATATATAAACTTTTACTTCAAACAGAATTGTTAAATATCTTATCTTTGGACTCCACCAACATTTCTAACTTCTTTTAATTTTTTTTTCTGGTTGGAAGAATGATACACACCTCTTTACATCATTGGATTCATTCTAACTTTTTGACATAGAAATCTGAGGGATGCTATACACTTGAGCACATTAAGATGGAGCCATTCCTTAACATTTGGATTTCTGGAAACTAAATTTCAGCCTTAGTGTTTGTTTTATATACAACAGCTACACAGCGCATGAAAATAATTCATGCACTTCTGTCTCCCCAACAAATACAATAATGCTCTCTTCATTAATAATTTTAAAATTTCTCTCTCCTTTGTGACTATTTATTTATATCAACTTGTTTTGCAAATTACAGTGAAGCTTTTGAACCCTCCTACTCCAGTCAGAATTTAATTATTCTAAAGCCTTGACTTGTAGCAATTTTGGATTGGATCCAGCTGTTGGGTGCATGGGACATAAAACTTTCAAAGCAAAAAATGCTGTTCTGAACACAATAAAATATATTTTCAATGCATTATGATGAAGTTGCTTTAGAAACTACAGGGGTCTTAATAACAAGTGAACAGAAAGAAAAGCACTGAAGTCAATACAACTGTTTGAATCAGTATGTCAGGATTAGACCTCCAGTCAATATATACAACAAAGTAAGCTGAACAGGCATGTCAGAACCACTGCTTAGTTGAAAGTACAGCATACTTAGGACAGAAGACAAGTCGTCCTCCAATCCCACCAAAAATGAGCAAAGGAAAATAAATGCCTGAAAAGTCCCTTAACTCCATAAGAACACAGCTCGCTTAGCAATTTCAAACCATGAAAATAAATATTCTGTGTGCATATCAAGTAACCTAGCCTGTGCACTTGTAAGTATTCTAACTATAAATATTTTTCTCTTTTATGATTTAGCTTCTTGTTACTGCATTTTGCTTCCTGTTAAGTAATGGAGTCAAATAAACAGTTGTTAGGATCTGGCTGCACGTGTTTAAGATAAAATGACAAAAAACCCCCACAAAACGCAGATTTTGAAAATCAAGTTCCCTTGTCCATGAAAGACTGCATACAGTATAAAACAGACGATATGAACAACTGCGAGAGAGGGAGCAGACGTACCGTCAAACAACCCATCAGGCTCTGCTCAAACGGCCTCTGGAAGGCTCTGGGGTCTCCACACCAGTCCAGGAGCTCTGTTGCTGCATTATGGAAGTTTGCAGGGTTCTGTAAGTGCTGGAAAGGGAAGACAAAGCAACACAGTAAATAACATACACAAGGGCTGATGTAGACTTTCCTACATCACATTAATGCAATGTTTGGAAAGCAGGAACAGCAAGTAATTTGGAAGCAAAACCGTAAATTGTACAGTGAACACAGAAATTTCTACTTCATTTTTGTTAGTACTGATGCAGATTCTCTGATTTTCTGATATGAACTCATTAGTTAGAGGTGAGCTGTATCTAAAATACCAGAGATGCCCCGAATTCCATCCTCCGTAACATTGCCTCTCCCACCTGCAAACCATAACGGATTCTACTCAGAATCAAAACTGCCAGAGCCCAAATTTAGGGAAATTTCAGTCTCATGTTCAAAGTCTTTGCCTTGGGTTTATGCCCCTTTGTCAGGACATGCCAGCAGAGCCATGCCTTCCAACAATTAAGAGTTTAACCTGTGCCTGCCAGACAGAAGGCAAAAATTACAGTCTCTGAAAATAACAGTGACAGAGAAAAGCAAATTTACTATACTGATCCTTTCTAGGAGTTCTGGGTTTTGTTGATCATGATGTCTCATCATGAGCAATTTGGGTGACCAGCTTCAGGATAATGAAAAATGGAGGATTATTTCTTGACTGAAGTGTGATGGAATACAGCCATGACCAAATAACTTTTTCACACACACAGAAAGCAAGTAGAAATTACAGAATGGAATCCTACCTCTTCTGAAGAGGCTGGCACAATTTTAGGAGAAAAATCTGGTTTTGTTTTGAAATTTGCACGGGCAATGCAATTTTTTAACTGTTAAAATCACCCCCGTCTTTGTACTGAACAACCTGTAGTCCTGCTTTTAGAGGCATTTAGTAAACTTACCTGCTTCTGTTATTCACACTGTCATCCCCCACTGTGTTACATTGCCAAAGTATTCCAACATTTTAGCAGGAGCAGAGGGAGGGCACAGGAAAGAAGGAACTCAGTTTACATGAATAATACTGATACTAAATTCTCCAGTTCTGGTGATGCTAGATGTTTCAAGGAAAACACCAGAAACAAGAAGAGTCTATTTAGGAATTGTTATGTTTTTAAATAGTAGTTTTACAATTCTTGGGATTGCTGAGAAAAACATGGAAATGAGATGAGCATTTTATCTGGAAGGCACAAACCCCAAAGGCATCATTTAAAAAATACAGCATTATTTTTGCATCAGTTGCATAATGCGGGAAAACATGACTGCTCATTTCTAAGCATCTGGATTAGCAATAATATTCACAACCAATTTTTTCCCCCCTCATCCCCCTTTGTGCCTGAGAAGCTGCATATATTAACTCTATGACAAATTAAGTAAAAAAAAATTCCTCCCACGCCAGGTTTTGAGGAGTTCCCAGTCTACGAGCTTTTGGGTCACGTTACTGTAATTCTCATTCAATGAAGGCTCTTGGTCAGAGGCCTTGTTTTAACAGGAGATGACTGACATGTGGGGCACAGATTTTTAAAACAACAGCAGAATTTGAAAAAGCAGACAGGCATTGTGCAATGCAGTTTTCTTCCTCTGCACTACAAACACAGACTACAGCTCACACTACCATCCAGTTTGAGAGCTTTACCTACGCTACATTTCAGAACATTTCTTTGCCAGCTGATCGTCTAGTTGTTGAGGAGTCAAACTATTGCATACACAAATTAAAGAGAAGAATCCAAGTAAAGAAACATAAGAAACCATATTTTAAGGCTTCTTGTAAAAAAACATCCCATGAACAGAGACAGCAGTTTGCGTTATAAATCTCATAAGTAAAAGGGAAAAGGATGCCTTTTTGAAGGCTCCACTTAATCCTCCAGAGAAGTGATTGCCTGACACCAAATCTCTTGGTGTATACTGCTCCTTCTGCGTGCCAGTTTAAACTGCAAGGGGAACAGAAGTTGGTTCAAACCCCTCTACAACAGCACGTGTAAGCTCTGCTACTATCAAATATACAATTTCCAGAAGGCAAGAAAGGCACTTAAGCTGGTGAACAAACTGCACTACACTGAACACATACTGCACTGGTAGGACACAGGTCACAGATCTCTCAGTAGTGAAAAAGAAACAAAACCAAAAACCCCTTCCACACAGAAACAACATAAGGAAAAATTAACTGAAAGCCACTCAATTCTGTACTTCAAATAGTCTTTAGTAGTCCTTCCCTCCTTGGGAAATTAACCTAGATCCGCTGATGAAAAGCCCTAAATAAGAGGCTAGATACCATTTATTTTCACCAACATTGCTGTTTGCCAGCTACACACATGGCATGTTCCACTAATGTTTACAATGAAATTTCCCCACTGAGAAACAGACATCACACCTGAATCAGAACAATTTTTATAGGTTTAGGCTACTAAATAAAAAAGCAGAGCAGGACCTTAGTCATATGCTTAGTTTTCAGTTTAGCATCGCATAATGGCAATTTCTACTTCCTGTGACAGCACTGAAAAGCTGTATCTCTTTCCTAGACTAAAGGTCCGAAATATATTAAATTTGCACTTCTCCATGGAAGAAAAGGCTCCTTCTACTTGCCTGTGTCACGGTGACCTCAATGACTTGATCTGTTTGTTCTGTAACTCTCCATCAAGTTATTTCACTGCATCAGGACTGAGCACTGAGGCACACTGTCATCACCCACTTCTTAAATACAGAGGGGATACTGAAATCCTGACTTATTAAATGTAACTATGCAACTGAAATGAGCTTAGAAACTTGTTGGGCAAGATAGGCATTCTATTAGTCCCATTATAGGCTAAAAATCCCCAAACAGACCATAATAAAAGTCAGAATACCGGTGGTTTCCATCTCTGCGGAGTTGATTTGAGTAGTTTCTGGGATGAGAGAAAAGCTGGTCCTGCTGGGTCTCTTCTAGCAATGTCTCACGCAGTTCTGTCTGAGACATATTTCTCACAGCTTTCTGTTTTTCTTAGTATTTTTAAAGTAACATTTTCCTCCAATTTTCTTTTTCAGATTACAGAGGGCAAGGTTACTTTTGTGGAAAACAAAAAGAAGATCCAGCATGAACCAAAGCATGAAGGGAAGTGCAACTCCTTGCCTCAGTTACGCAAGAAGACATTCCAAATGCCTACTGCAATTTTTTTTTTTTTTTAATTTATTGACAGCTTAAATACTGTAACCAGGGCAAAAAGCCCCAATGTCATTGACATTCTTATAACAAAAAGCCTGCTTGAGAAGCATATTACATCTACTATATTAATCGAACGAAATTAAAGATATTTTCTTAGCTCTCAATCCAAGAACAGAAGTACAAAACAAAGCTTATGCCAGACCCTTCCATCAGCTTTGTTGTGAAGCATTTCTCACACATGGCTCCATCCTCTTCAACTGAAATTATTGGCAGCATTTTGACAGAAGCAAGGCATGTGCCTGAAGAGTCTAGTCTGAGACTGTGCTTCATGTAAACAAGGAAAAAAAAATCACCTCATCAGTAGACTGTTTAGAAAAAAGTGACAATGAATCAGATCTGGCTATTGATATACCTTGGTGTATCTTCAAAGCTACTAGTGAAGGGCCACCTAACATCACCATGCTTGCAAGCAACGGTGTTTTCAACAAGTGGAGAGGATTTGCATTAATGAAATATGAAGCAGAGATGAACAAAGCCAGTGAACTGAATTAATCAGTTATTTACCAGATTGCTTTCAGTATCGTTTGCTTTTTTAGAAGGCTATTAGTGAAACATGACAATTTTCATTATTTCAAAGCCCAAGAAAATTTTCTGTGTAATCATTTATAACTCCAAAAATCCAATATTTTCTTAGCCTGAATGGAACAGAAATCACAGAAATACTTGATGCATGTGAGAGTATTATTATTGCAGGGATCACCAGGTGGTGGTTTGAAGAGACAGTCTCTCCACGCCTCTTTCTTTTCGGTCTTGGAAAGAGTCTTGTGTTCTTTGTAGCACTTCAATTAACAGTCTGGTGTCGGGAGATGAAGAAAACAGCAAAGGACTTTGGTCTCCAGTTTATTATGTCCAAGAAGAGTGAATTGTAACAGAAAAGCCTCGTGCTGAAGACTGGGCTGACATTTGGGCTGGATTCCAGAGAAGACAGGAACATCTACCTGCTGCTTGTGACCACCTCTGGCTTAAATGTTTTATTTACATAAAGAACAGACCATCTTTGTAAATTAGACTGGACATATAGGCAGAGTATGCAGGTACACTAGGACCCACATTCATTAGCTTTCACATCAACTGCCTGTGTGCCCGTTCCATGGTTTGCTGCTATGTACTCACCCAGGTCGGGTGGGAAGCAACATTCACATGGGGAATTACATGCAACAGCTGGCATGTGGCAAATTTTGGTGCAAACATTTCAAAATACAGCCACTTCTTGAAATTGTGACTCCCTTCTAATTAGATGGTGCTCAAAAAGTCTCGATATGCAATAAAACTCTGCAATGGGCCCAAAAGTATAAGCTTCATATCACACACGAATGTAAGCCCCTATGAGTGAAATAACACATATGTAAGAAATATCTTAATTTTTAAAAGGATACTCAAGCACAATCAAGTACTTTCAGTCTACACACCCACACCAAAGCGGGTGCAAACCACTTCCTGCAACCAAAGACTCAGTATGATTTTAGAGACTGAAACCAATTATCCACACTGAAATATGGCAAGGAAAACAGCCTTATCTCCTGTAAATATAGAAGACTGCAACCCAGATGTACATTTGTCTATCTTAGACGGAACAGTCTAGTAAGTAATGGAAGAATAACAGTCAAAATTAAGAGCAATTACAGAGGGTTAAAGTTATCTCAAACACGCATCAAGAACTGCTAACATGACAGCAATGGTATGGAAAATGAATCATTTAAACATGGAATCCATATGTTCTAGTTTGTTG
This sequence comes from Pterocles gutturalis, assembly GCF_000699245.1. Taxonomy (NCBI): domain Eukaryota; kingdom Metazoa; phylum Chordata; class Aves; order Pterocliformes; family Pteroclidae; genus Pterocles; species Pterocles gutturalis. The sequence goes on along the minus strand of NW_010139209.1, from coordinate 17,403 downwards.
CAACAGAAAACAAATGTAGGATTTCAATTTACAAATGACATATCTCTGGTGGAGGATTTTTTTCCTCTCTTTTCTGTGGAATACATCAGATTGAACACACAGACCTAATTTGCCACAACTTAACCTATTCAAAATGAGATGTCATGCAAATAAGTTTTTAAGCAGCAAACTGCTTAACTATGCTAAAGAAGTTATTGCATTTATTTACATGATGTCACACCAAATTACTAAGGCTGACTCAAGTTGTCTGTTTATTTTGCCAAGTTACGTCTGCTCTGTGTCTCACTCCTTGATTTAATTGAGCTGCTGAGGATAATATAACTTATCACACAGACACTATGCCATGTTTCTAGATTCTAGGTTAATTAACAGTAGCCTACAGTCACTGAATTTCTCACATGGTTAGCCACTTGGACCCTGTCTACTGTCTTGCTTCACTAATCAACAAGTCTGGGAATTTTACATTAGCAACAGCATACACTAGCAGCATACGGAGCTTCTGACTGCACAGAAAAAGAAAACACAGCTAGATGGTAGGTAGTCTTGTCTTTTCTCTGAAATTAAACCCGTTCCTACACACTGTGTGGCAAGGCTTCATGCTTGGCAAAACTTCTCGTGCACCAGCTGGGGAAATTAAATTCTGGAGGCAGCTGCTCTCCTGCAGGACAGAAAGCTATGGCTGCTGTTCCAAAAGCACTGCCAGCTAAGGCAAGCACCAGCAGCTGCCAGCCCTGAAAGGCTCCTGCCTCCTGTGGATCTGTCTTCTCCTGCCTGCTCTCCTGTGCAGCACAAGAGGATGCATGGTTGCGCGGTGAACTAGCTTCATCCTGTACTAATAATTTCACCTGCGTTGGCTCTCCAATGGCATGCAGCACAGCTCTTTGAACCTTAGCACTAGCAGGGGAGATAGCAGCAGCGTGTGCCACTCCAGCTGGAGATCACTCAGGAGCTCATGGAAATGGTCACGGGTTATGTCACATCGTCTTTTCATGCCAATCCTAGACTGAAGTTGACCTAAAACTCAGGATACATTTTCTTGATATGCTTAGTCCCATGGCAGGCTGCCCCCAAGAGCTTCTTCCTCAAACCACCACTTTCAGTGCCTTAGACCATGCTTGCTGTTCTGATTGCAAACTAACCTCCCAAACACTGATTTTCAGTTGTCACTTACAGTGAGATTCCCGAGATTCCCTGTGTGACCACACAATCATTAGACCTGACTCAGAGAAGGTGGCAGCGAACACAAGGCAGGGAAGGGAAGGTACCAGGACTCCGCTCTCAGCAGCCCACGCTTTGGATTAAATTTGGAACTTCTCCCGAAGGTGGAGCTATACCACCAATATAAGAGGAAGACAAAGTTGAATTCACAGTATAAATACTCCTCCCACCTCACAACACCCCCCATTTTAAAAATAATGGTACTTTCTATTTTTTCAACCTAGAGAAATACTTTTTGTTATTAATGTTCTTTGTTATGCTCCATAAAACACAATGCATGCAAAGAGATGTGCCAAAAGGAAATAACGATTTTTAGCATTCTGGTGTTATATATATTTACTCTGGGGTTAATCCTCAGACTTCAGCAAAGTTATTCCTACTTTAGACAACAGGTTCATCTATGAGATCTGCAAAACCTTGCAACAGGTCCAGAATTTAAAGTGATATAAAACCCAGTACCAAACCCAGCTTTTCCAAATGACGAGCCAGATACCCAGCATGCCATAAACTTTGCATAGAGCTTGTAACATTTGAAATGCACATATACAACTTTGAAGTTCACATGATCTGCTTGCTATTTTCAGCTAGTGGCATGCAGGTTTTCAAGCCTTTCTCCACAACAATGAAAGTTAAAATTCCCATATAGTTGTAAAATCTAGGAATTTAAAAGCAAAACAAAACATACAGGAGTAATCGAACTTTATATATAAAAATAAGGATGCTCAAAGCTATTAATGCAGAAATCGTAGTTCCTTTGTAACTAAACCAATTGATACTGCTTGAGGAAGCAGCTGTTTTTTTCCACATTTACATGACTCTTCTAACTCTGGTGCATACCTGCATACCCTGACCCTTGAGAGACAGGATTTGGTGTCCAGGTGCTTTGGCAGAAAAGGAATATCGGATATTAACTGAGGATACATTTAAAACGTAGAAAATTCCATAACCTGAAATACGTGGTTTCTCTGTTTTTTTGTGGGGGTTTTTTTGTTTTGTTTTGGTTTGTTTTTTACAGCCAAGTCTGATTATACAAAGGCCTTATCCACAAGCAGCTATACTCAGTATATTAAGAACTCATCTGCAATGAAGATTCAAAACAAATGGTCTTTTTCAAGAGGATAGAGGGGAGTATTGAGCTATTTTCTGTCTTTTGGGATAGTGATTTTTGTTTATCTGCATATGGTTATATACAGTTCAATTCTCTATAGTCCCGTTCAATATCAAAGATTGTTTTATTTATCAAAAAATTAAGAGGCTCAAGCTGTGCATTTTGTATTCAGATAATCCGCACCCCCACCCCCAATTTAGTGTTTGTGAGATTGAGAGATCGCTAATTAATAGAATTATCTTGCACTTACATGGCTCATTCCATTGGAGGCTTTATAAATATTTAATTAAGCTCACATTTTGAGAAGCACTAGATACATAGAGAAAGATTAAAATCATGTTAGCCATGCCTACTTACAAAAAACAGAATGAAAGGGAGTAACCTTTGCCCCATTTGTCCATTGCAGCTTCTTTTTCAAAGGAAAACAGCAAATACTGAGCAAGGACCAGCACCTCTTTATCATGTTTTACCTACGTGAAAATACTCTGTAGAATGAGCAAGGGAGTCAACACTAGAGAAAGGAGATCACATGCTAAACAAATGTGAAAAAGAACAAATAAAAATGCATGAACATTACCTAAATGCAACAAAGCAAGTTGTCCAGTTGTGAGCAGTAACAGAACAAAATTTGTACTAATGCAGATTTCCAGAGATGCTTCTCTTGTACACTTTTAATACAAAGTGCAAGTATAAATCAGTATCAGTTTCAGAAAAGGTGAACACCTGGTAATTGAATAGCCTTGTTCTGCTGCCTGGATCTCCTATACAATGAGATCTGTGAGGAAAATTGCGCATCTATGTGCATGTGCTGGAGGAAATATACTACAGCCTTGGCTTGTCCAGTAGTTCTACAGAAGTGTTAGAGATGGATTCAACATCCTCATCCTCGAGCCCTATACACAGAAACTAGAATAGCTAAAACAAGAATCATTCCCTAGCTCTGCTGATCAGAATTATATTGCCATCTTCCTGCTCTGTACCCTTCATATCTGCGTAACTGCAGTATATTTATTATATACTTTGATATAACTTTGTGTTATATAAGGGAACATACAGTAAATTAAACTCATTTTGTCATAAACTTATCTACTGCTGTTCTACCCTCCCCTGCCCAAAAGGAACTGTGACTTAGGAGTCTACAGGCTGTGATCCAGATCTGGCTGAAGATGGGAATGGGGCACACTAGTGGCAATATTTCTTTTTGTTCAGCTATTGATGAGATGGAACAACAGTGCCCAGTCCCATCTTTGTACTCTTTTTACCACCAGCACCTGGACTGCCATTATGCCAGCTGAGAGCACAGAGAACAGTATGCTTTACAAAAGACTCAAAATAATCAGAGGGCTCTGAATTATATTTGATTAATAATTCACAAAGAGTGATTTTATGGGGGAAAAAAAGTCAAGAAACAACGGTACAACTGTTTGTTCTTTCTCTAAGGCCATGCTGAATGATGCAAGGCTCCAATCTATCTTGAAATTTACAATTACAGCTCAACTGAATTATGAAATCAGTTTGTCTAACCAGTTCACTCACTCTTCCTGGCAAGTGAAACAACCCATTTTCCATCAGTATCTCTCTGTCATAACATGCTAGCACAAGATGTCTCTATACATGACTACATCAACGATGCTGAGGCTTCTTTAGTTTTATCATTCCAAGACAATGTAACAATACAGGAGCTTTCCTCTCTAATCTCATTATTTTAAGCAAGTAGTTACAGTCCTAAATACCTCAACACATGAAGGAGTTAATTTCCTCAAAGCAGTGGCCATACTCTTTACCTTAGAATACTATTGCACTGTTAGAATAATGATCTAAATATTTACTTAAATTGTTAATGGCTTTTATTGATGAAAATAGGCTTATTTGTTCCACATTTGTTTACCCGCCTTCTTTACAAAAAATCTAGCTTCATAACATCGTTTATTAGAAGATAAGTGAAGGATACAGGTAAAGTGGGGCATCCACATGAATAATTTGTGTTATGGACCATTTAATTTGAGGTGCATATCACAGTGTTTGAAAAGTTGGGGCTGGTGGTTTCTTTATGCGATTCTTTCCATATCAACGTGTCTGAGAGACATTAATGAAGTATTACAACATCCCTTGACTAGAAGATTATTGTCAATAGTACATACTACCCAAGAGTATAAAGTGAGTTGATGGCAAGGGGGGAAAAAAAAGAACCAACTCAAATGCCCAACTTATGTGCTGAACCAACTGTAAAAAAAAGCATTTAAAATAAATGCATATATGCATTTTCTAAATTTCAGGAGAATAAATGCACTGATTTTGAAAAAAAATAACAAATAATCTTCAATATACCTGGTCAAACAGCACCACATTTGTTGGACAGGTTTATTTATTTTTCAATTTTTTTTTTTACTAATTTGAGTAATTTACTCATTGATTGTGCTTTTTATAGCACTTTTAATCAACTGACTTAATCTTTATTATTTTATTCTCTTAATCTATGCTGCAATAAAATTTCAAGGCGACTACCTAAAATGACTACTACACAAACTGATACCACTGTGGAAGATGTAAAATTCACATGACCTATTCTCATGGGTCCTACCAGCCAGCTAGATGTTACTGAGATATTTCAAAGTCAAAAGGAAAAATGCTTTGCCATACATTTTTTTCATTTGCGTATGCTTACAAAACTGCCCAGAGCATGTGCTTTGTGACCTGCTTATGTAGAACATTAACAGCTCTTTCTGCATCGTGCACAGAAACATAAGGAGTGAACGCCATCAGTGAGGAGCGCTTTCCTTCAGCAGATGATGGCAGAGGTCTGCATAGCTGAAGGCTCCTAGTATTAACAGTACTATCACCGCTTCAAACATTTTTTTTTTTAAAAACACCTTCTGCTTTTACAAACAGGTACATTGTCCTTAAGTGTAAATGCTGTGTAAGTTGTACCTGCTGTGGAGTTGCTGTTGCACTAAAGCACGCAATGGAAGGAACTGAAGAGTAGCTAGTGGATACGTATGAAGGAAGAGCCAGAAATGGTATGACAGAACCTAGAGACATGCTGCCAGCTATGTCACGTGTTCACTGCAGTTTGACCCAGCTGCTGCTGAAAAGGGTTTCCTGTGCTCATCTGACACTGAGGGGGCACCATGGATCCAATTTACAGATTTCTAGCATATTCAGATGTTCATCCTCATTTACCAGTAGGCAATTTTAAGCAATATGCCGGATTAGTTAGTTGGACAGGAAAGAATATAGTTATTCTAAATACCTTGGGTACTCGAAGCTTTAAGTGTAAGTTTAAAACATGTATTTTCTCTTCAAAAACAGTTAACAATACTAACATCCCAGCCCTCAAGGACAGGTGCTGCAGAATTGGGAACCAGAAAAGTGTACCCAAACCAACTTTACCAGCCCACCTTAAAAGATTCCACCCCCTGGAATACCATCAGATAAACAAACCATCCAAAGAGTGCAAAATTCAAGAAGGTGTTTTCTTCCCCCTTTCCTCCAGAAGTGCTTCTAGCACTTTGCCCCTTTGCTTTTTCCCTTGTGGCTTCACTGCCTGAGCCAGAACAGTCCCTACCAGGACAAAGGATCTAACAGGACAGGAATGTTGATTGACAAGTGGACTAGAGGAGCCAGGAAAGCTGGTCTGCTGTCAGTTTTTCCTAAACATACTTAACTCTAGCAGGGGAATATTCCAACAGCCTGAGCACGAAAGCACACAAAGAATTTGTAGCTATGGGTCTCAGGGAAAAAAAAAAAAAGAAATATAGCTACTAAGACTGCATTGGACCATTCAACCAATAAGCTGTAACACTTGAGGCCCATCAAATGTCTTTTTATGGAAAAGAAAGATCTTTTTCACCATTAGCCTTACTGCTGTATGTTGTTTCATATTTAGCCGCTAAAAAACCTGTAACATATACAGGCTACAACCAAAAAATATGTACTTAAATAAATGCACCTTTCATAACAATACTTCTCATGTTGAAAGTTCTTGAAGAATGAAATTTTCATGAAGCTTTATTAAAACCTTTCCAGCTATAATTTCATACCAGTCCATATTAACCAGTCCAAAATATATTAAAAATTACATGTTTAGGACTGCTGAGCATTTATATAAGTCTGCAAAAACAATATTGAAGAGCTTAAATGCTAACAGTTATAACATTTCAGCACTTAAAAGCTACAGTTATGTAAGCATACAAATAATTCTGTTTTCCTCTGAATTGCAAATGACCAAAAACCCAGCTGCTGAATGATGAAATAAATGGGCCTGTTTGTTTCCAATTTGAGCAAGAAAAGATCAACACAAACACACAGCAACTACAACTTTTAGCATATCTCTCTGAGTGGCTAGAAAGGCATTATAAAGCATCACAAGTGCAGCAATTCAGCAAGCTTCCTTGAAGGAACGAGTGGAGAAATGCTGATCTGTGTCTAGAAATCAGCTACGTGACGTGTGCCTCCAATTAAGTGGGGTCCCCTAAGTGATCCAGCATCATTTGATGCTCCAGGTGTCCTTATGTAATGTGACACAAGCAGCACAAACAACCTTCTCTATTCCCACCGTGACCAAATACTTTTGACACCAGAGAGCCTTTCCATACTTCCCTTTAACCTGTTACTAAAACTTCAGCACAGCTCTAGTATGTACCTTGACAACTGTCCTCAGCACAGCAGGGAGATATCACGCACCTATCCTGAAATGTAACTTAAGTATGGAAAGATTTTATCCATCTTCCTCTTCTCAAGAATTTCAGAAGAGATGTATAGAAACCTTATGAACTAACTGACAGCAAACAGAGACAACAAAAGGTAGAAGCCCCTAGATTTAAAACAGCTCTAAGTTTTGAAACTGGACCCATCAGCACGAGAGTAAAGATATGTCAGGCAACCCACTGATTTTGCCTGGTATTTGCTCGTATCACATAAAAAAAAAAAAGGATGGTGTTTGATTAAAACCATACCTCTGGTCTGTTACGAGGAATAGTTTAAGAAAACCAGTCAATTCTCTGTTGGGACTTCCCATACAGTGTGAGCCAAGCTGTCTCCTTCAGAAGGCTGTGCCTGGGCCCCAGGCACCAGAGAATCCCTCAAATTCAGCTCTGTGCCTGCCCAAGGCAGCTCCTGCTGCCCCAGAGGCTCCATGGGGGACAGCGCATCAGAGCCACCTGAGCCATGACTGCTCGGCAGATAAACAGATTACTACTGCATCCTTGAATAGGGCAGTTCTCAGGGGCTATCAGACCTCCGCTGAGCACAAAATCATTTTGTGTTTTTGTTTGTATGGACAAAGCATTAAAGAAAACATGTCTGCACCCTGAAGATCTAGACTCCTTCAACGTACGCTGAAGAGTCTCCTGTGTCATGACACACTAATTGCATGTGTTAAGGAAAGGCTGTTACTTTGGCTTTTTCCAGTGAACATCAAGGAAACTATTGTTTGATTGTAAAGCACATAACAGTTACGAATACTGAGGGAATCAGCTACAAAGAGACCACACAAGCTGCTTCAGCCTTCCACAGCACTCTGGAGATTTTTTTAATCGCTTCCGTTTTCCCTTTCAGCACACACACAGACACACAGACACACACACACACACACACACGCGCGCGCGCACGCGCACACACACAGACACACGCACACACACGCACACACACCCAGACACACACGCACAGACACACAGACACACACAGACAGGGATTACCATTTATAGTGTTTCTTAGGGGCAGGGAGAGGGGCAAGGAGGACAGTAGACAGCTCTCGGTCTGGCTGCATGCGCCACTCGCTGCCAGCAAGGTTGTAAAACATGCAGATGCTGGCACCAAGGAAGGATGGTTTTCCTCCCCCTGTTGCAATGCACCTTCTAGGCCACTGCTGTGTTAATGACCCCAAAAGCACAAGTGTTTTCAGGGGAACAGCAGTACCGTTTGTTCACAGGCTGGGAAGAAAGCATAAAAGCCTGGACACTGGAGAAGAAAAGTCAGGCAGATTTTTGTCTGACCTTGCAGTTAATCCCCAAAATCAGTGGAGATACATTGATATGGCCATGCAAGGTACTGCTTTGCTCCCTAAACCAATGTGCACATAACAGCATGCGGTCGAGTTCCCTATGGGTGAACTGGAAATTACTCTTTGTAGTACCACCTTAATTTTGGCAGCTAATAACCTGCCTCAAAGAACAAGGTAAATGTCTCCAAGCTGGAAATTTAGGATATTGTGACAGAGAGGCGAGTCTCCTCCAAAAAGGTAGTCAGAGTTGGTTGCTGTCTCTTTCTCCACTACTGCAAAGGTAACAACATGAGATTTTGGAACTATGAAAAATCACAGAGCAGTCTCTATGCTATATTCTTCTACAACAACAAAATCAGCCATTCCTCTCCAACAAAACTACAAGTATTGCCAATTTCACAAAAGTGAAATATTTATTTTTGGTGTTCAGCCACTGTCATGGTTAACTACATTTTTTCATGAGTTGAAAACAAAAGCATCCCTATTCTCTTATTGGGGCAGGCACCCAAGCATGCCCAAAGAGGATACCTCCTCATCAGGCATCCTTTGCTGTCTGACAGAACAGAGCAGCTATGCAAGCATGCCTCTGCCCACCAGAAAACCCTGAGTTTTCTTCCAGACAGGATCAAACAAAGCCAAGAACGCTCCACAAATCCTGGGAAGTCTGACCTTCCTCCCTTCCGCTGAGCATAAGAAATAACCTAGCTGCCTATGTAAACTAGCACTATGTATAAATGAAGTTAGTAGCTTAATTGACAGAGTACCCATTACATTGGAAAAAATATCTCTTTAATACTGTAAGAAGTGCAGTTTGATATTCTTTTATCTAACTAAAATAATACAAATTCTCTATGTACTGAAACGGACAGCTCTAGAAAAAGGAACTGAGCAGCATTCTCCCTTTGTCTCCACTTGATCTAAAGGCCTGTTCTTACAGCTGGAAGGTTAAATTGTTCTGCAAGTCACTAATTGTTCATCCTACGGGGTAGGATGGTCAAAAAGGACACCAATTTGTGCAAGCCAAGGGCATGTTTTTTCTGAACCAGATAGTTGTTCATAAGAAACAGGGAAGAAATCCCAACATTCTTATTTCCCTCAGGACTCTAAAGGGCTGTGAGATACATTAACTTTCACCACAGAGTGATGAAAGAGAGAGAGCCACCACGGACCAATGCTGGATAATGTCCAGCAGTTCTGCAGGGACGGATTCCTGTTTCTGCTCCTTGACTTATGAACTGGCTTTGTTTGATTTATACAAAATCTTCTCTTATAAAGGAAATATATAGAGAAAAATCATATTGTTTAGGTATGAACTCTATTCTTTTTCTATATAGAATCATACAATCATAGAATGGTTTGGGTTGGAAAGGACCTTAAAGATCATCCAGTTCCAACCCCCCTGCCATGGGCAGGGACACTCTCCACTAGACCAGGTTGCTCAAAGCCTCATCCCCCAAAGTATCTGCATGACCAGACTTGCAAAAAACCACACATTTTCTCTTCTTTGCAATACAACACATCCTAGAAAATATAAACTTCTACTAATATCTAGGCAAACATGAGAAAACATAATGATGGAGAATGCTGAAACTAAGAGAACGGAAACAGATAATCATAGAATCACAGAGTAACTCAAGCTGGAAGGGGCCCATAAGGGTCCTTGAGTCCAACTCCCTGCTCCTCACAGGACTACCTAAAACTAAATCATATGACTAAGAGGGTCATCCAGATGTTCCTTGAACTCTGACTTCCCTGGGGAGCCTGTTCCAGTGACCGACCACCCTCTTGGTGAAGAGCCTTTTCCTAATGACCCATCTGAACTTTCCCTGACGCAGCTTCATTCCATTTCCTCATGCCCTATTGCTGATCACAAGAGAGAGATCAGCACCTTCTGCTCTGCTGCCCCTCTTGAAGAATTGGTAGATTAAAAAAAAAAAAAAGTTTAAAAATCTAGACCAATTCAGTACCATACTCATGCTTATTTTTTATATGTTCCTTTCATTTAGGGTGCTTGTGTCTACAACACAAATAAATCTACAAACAGAGAAATGCTGCCCTCCCTCAAGAAACAATTTGCACATCCCACAGCACAAGCAGGCAGGTACGTTTTTAACTTAGTTAACACAAATATAAAATTGAAACAGCAGAATGCTGTGGCCTGAACTGACATAAAAAACTGCTCAGACAACAGGGAAAAATGGTTTGTGAACATTATTTCACAGAATAATGTCTTTCTGTTTTTTCCAGTGTAATTCAGAAAATTTCAACCAGTTCTGAAGAGATTTAAATTTGGAGTTCATCTCATGGATCCAGTTGGGATAACCAAAATTCAAAATACCTGTCTGCTGCTTGCTTTTATGCACCTGTTTGCTGGATATTTGCATTGTTTTAGAAATACAAACAGGAAACATCAACATAAGAAACCATTCTCTTCCTCACCTCCCTCTACCCAAAGGACCATTGCAGTGAATTTTCTGTAAGGATTCCTGCATGTGGAGACAAATGTATGTGAGGGGAAGATACACACTGCCTGCAACACTGGAAAGCAAAGCTCACTAAGAAGGTTAATTTTTTAGACAGCATTTGCTCATTCCGTCCTTGCCTTTGTAGTTTCACTTGATTATAAAAGCATTTGCAAGCACAGTTACAATGGGGAAATCTGTAAATGAGACTTAGATCCCACTGCCTTTCAGTGAATTATAAGGGCCCTTCACCTTTGCAAACAGATGCTTCTGGAAATTTTACTTTGCAAATGGAAGTTTTTACATCTCCACACAAACCGATTAACCTGAGCACTTGGAGGTATGCCAACTGTCCAAGTTTGAGTCTCCAGGCAGTGCAGATCTCAGGTCAGATACTGGATTAGAATCAAAACTGTCCCATTGAAATTTTGGTTTACTGTGCTCAGAGCACAAATACGATGGCTGCCCACTGTGACACCTTCAGGGCAGAGTTGGCAGGACTAGCATCACTAGCTTTCAGCTGAGACAGATTTATTGAGTCTCCAGGATGAAGATTTCTGAGAAAGGTGAAAGTTTGGCTTTTGAGGTTTATACACCAGCTCTTGCAGCAGAAATTCTCCTCCCCTCTAAAAGGCAAGGATATTAATTAAGCAAAAGGTAACCATAATGCACAACACACCCTGCCCCACAATACACAATGCTCATCTAGCATCAATGATTTTCACCTTCAGCTTACCTGTTTTATGCACTGCAGCCGGTCATTAGTCTGCTGTATATGCCTGTCCATAGAATTCATTTTGATTGTCTCCACTTGGCTTCTACCTGAAAGCCATTAAAATCCCTTGATCTGCAAGACAAAAAGGACAATAAAGATCACTGAGCACAGTTTGCCCACTTCTTCCACCTAAACAATCGAGCACAGCTGCTTGAAAGAAATCCCTGAGCACACTGTGAGATAAAATAACAACAGTCCCAATAACAATGATGGTCTGGCTTTTGCAAGGACAAGGGCATGGAGTTCTTCCTAATCTTCTTCTAAGAGAAAATACCTCCTGTAAATATTAAATGAATCAGATACGTCAGAGTATTATACGGCCAAAAATAACATAAAATGTGTGTTATGAAGACTCTGGATTTCTGTATTGAAATTAAAAGCAACAGGTATACTTTAGGCTCTCCTCCAGCTAGCAGATCTATTTAACAAGCTCTTGAAATGGCAGTGAGTGAAGGACTGGGATTCACAACTCAATCAAGACTTTCAGAATGACTAACCATTCCAGATGCACAACCCAGTGTATATGGAAGAGGCCTGATGTTCAGACCAAAGCAGTTCCTGCCTTCTAGAAAAACTGGGCTTTTCACGGTATCCATAGCTGAAAAAACTACTCATTACTTCTGGAAAAACATGTCCTGCGCTCTGCAGGCCCATCTCTAACAAACTGTGTAACTTAAGTTAAAATTTCCCTGTGACTTCAAAAAAACCTAGAAAATGAAAATCAAGGCTCATCATGGTGTTAGGAGTTTTAATTCATGTTGCTGCAGCCGTATAAAATCATCAAAAACTGTCAACAAGTTATGACGATCTAAAGGGCAAACCCACAGTCCCCTAAGCCTACCACCGATGCTTGCCATGCTGAGTTACATTTGTGGATAGAGTTTGGTACACACTGATGCCCTCAAGACAAGCGCTGCTCTACATGTTCGTTAACCCTCTTTCAGAGACATGCTTCACATCACACTCCATGATCACATATAAGCGGCTCTTCGTCAAGGTAACAGTATGTGTCAGGAATCAAGAACACCACCTGCAAGAGGGGGAAATGGTCCATGCTAAATCAGCAAGCACACAACATGCCAAGTTTGCTATTTACCTCTCCTTTACCCCTGTGTTCAGACTGGGGTAAGGGGTTAGCCGTAGTACAAACAACTCTACTGATCTGAAAGGCAGGAATGGCCGAAATGCCACTCAAACTTGGACAAAGAGCAATACACTGAAAGGACAAGTAAGCATAAACAAGCCTCCTGGTGTGGGCATGGTTTGAATTTCACTGGCCCTTCCACGCATGCCCTCTCTCTGGCCTTGCCCTACAGTTTTCCTATAGTGGCAGGATAGCACATCATAAAGACAGAAGCCAAAAACTAATCAACAGTGTCAGTCCATAATTCATATTACCAAATGGTTTACACAGTGACTTCTACTTATTTATGTTTTAAGTAGAACTGCACAAGACTCCAGCCTGTACCTAACAAGTTGAGCAGTTTTAAGTGCTTTTTTCTAGAATTCACTTCTTAGGGGCCCAGAGATGTTTCACACATATGTATGTATACTCTGCTGTTTTCAGTCACTTTCATGGCATCAAAACATGAAAGCAGCATTTGCCTATAAATTCCCAATATCCTTTTACTGGGACAGAGCAGTACAGTCTAAGGAATTGTATCCTCATGCTCAGGAACAGGGAGTGGGCACAGATTCAGAAATACACACTCAAATTCTGTATTTATATAAAACTTTATACCAGCACAAGCAAGGTCCTGGACCCGGGAGACCTCTCCCTCATGAAACTCCTCAATGGCACTGAGCAGTTATTCAGAGAGCTGTCCATGACAAAACTCTGTTCTACTCCCTACACACACAAAGGAGTCAGCAAATTTTTCAGATAGTTGCTCAGTTGGAGAAGTTGGCTGCTCACCGCTCCTACCACATATGACTCAACATCTGTTTAGTTAAAGCACCTCTACAAGTCTAGCCCTGTCCATACTCAACCCCCATAAGGAGAAGGGTGTTCCCCATGGTGGGAACCCTGACTGCATGGCTGTCGCAGTGAGACACACTCCAGACCACAGCATCTGTCTGTGTCCCACACACCCAAGCTGCCTGAGATTTCTGTACCTCACTGATAATGTTCCTCCATGGCTCCTGCCGGATTAGCCCGAAGAAAGAGATCTGTTCAGCTAGACAGCTAAATGAGGTCTTATAACAGCAGCTCAAGCTCGTCATCTCCACACTCTAGACACAAGAGGGTTCAATAAAGCACTCTGTCAATAAATTATAATACTTATGAAATGGAAAAGCCAGTTTCACACACAAGTATTATCATTTTGATTATGCCACTGCCACCTTCTCAATAGCAAATGCTATCCAAAGGTCCTTTAGCAAATGTAAATTGATGTATTTTATTAAAAGCGGGTAACGCAGTCTTATCTGCCTGTAAGACCCCAAAACAGACCTCGGTAGTCATCTCTCAGTGGACAGCAGAGGTATTTTATCAAGAGATAAGCTAGCCCAGACATGACACCACTTCAGCAGTGATCCATCTTACAAGCTGGGACACATTATCTGCATTTTAATTGAACATCAGGACAGAAGGAGAAGGGCATGCTGAAAACAAATACAAATGTATACATGCACATAGACTTTTGCTGAAATATTTGAAGAAATGCAAAATAAGGCCTTTTTTTTTGTTTGTTTTTAAGAAGTCAGGACATTTTGCTTTATGAACCAGTAAGCAAAAGACCATATTTCTGGTTGACCCTGTAACACAATTTTTTCCTATTTTGGCACTACCTATTTGTGCTGTACAGCCACGCAGAGAAACGGGGAGTTGAGTTGAAAAGAGTATCTATCCCGAGCAACAGATAGATAGACATACTCTATACTGTCAGAAAACACAATTCTCAAGTAAAGCCACATACACCAGCACTCAGACTCATGGCTAGTGGCACCAGGAGCTGTGTCTGGTGTTACTGGCAATATACTTCAGGGCTGAGAGACTGCAGAGAGATTTTACAGAGACAATGACAACAACTTGCATTTATGTACTGTCTCTTATGCCAACAAACTATCCAGCATGTTGATTTATGAGCTGTACACATAATACCACCCCAATTCTCTGCCTTCCAGATAACCATAAACAAAATGGAAGGTTGCTATCAGATACCTGAACCACACCTTACTATTGTACTTGTCCAAATTGTCATTTCTCCCACACAGCATAGCTCCTCAAAGCTCGTTTGGAAAAGCAGAGGGCAGAGCACACAGAACTAACACACCTGAGCAAGAGACCAACAGAGCTCTTGGAGGTAGGACTGGGAGCACAGCCCCTGCTCTCCTACACAGACATGCCATACACTCTCTGTTGTAAACTGATCAAGTTCAGTTTCAGAAATAGTTCTGCTTTTAACACCCAGTGGCTCCCCATTGAAAAACTCTGACTCAAACCCCTCCCATAGCAGGCAGAAGTATTTTCACTTCTATCCTCAGCTCCACTTGTTCTCACATCACTAGTGCTCTCTGTCTAAAACAGCCTTTGCCCTACCAGTCTGCCTCCACTTCCTCCCCAAAACTTCATGGATGGACACCTACCAGCCCTTTACTGCCACCGGTTTGCTACTTTCACCAGCCCAAGCTTGTTTATTCTCTTCTGGTCAAGAGAAGCCTCCGAGTCCACTTACTCCCCCCAGACAGTAAACGCTTGTTGCATGAACCAAACAGCTGAAATTGTATATATGAGGCCTCACCACACACAATGACATTAACACTTTGTACTTGAAATATCCTGCCTCACCTCCACAAGACACATTTTTACCTTTCTCTCAGATATATCATAAAAGCATCAAACAGAATAATTTTTACAGTGAGCATAGTGGCTCTAAGTAATTTCTGCTATAATAAACACAGAGCTCATTAGTGAGAAATCATTATTATCTGGAAATTATTCTTTCATAGGCCTCAGCAAAAATTTAAAGATTAAATGTGGAAAGTGAAAATTATCATATGGATCTGAAGTTTTACCAAGACAGAATAAGCATTTTGACACCAGACCATTTTGCCTGCAAAAAATAGCAGCAGAATTCAATTACCAGTAACTACACCTAGTACACAGGTACTGTTGTACACTGGTCTGTTTCCCCATGTGCACATCCACATCCTGAAATTTAAGAAAATGCCCTTTCTGTTGATCTCACGCTGTTTGAAAACTAGCAGCAAGATCACTTTACTCAAAAATAATGGTACTTAAGATACAGAAAGGCCGACAGGGCTGAGTAGGAGTAGACTTCTATTCGGTTAAGTGCCAAGAGCTTATCAGGTCACAAGAGAAAATTACTTTGCAGGGTCTCTTGCTAGCTTCTGGTATGCCCGCATTAGAAATCATGCTAAGATTCAAGCGCTGCCAGCAGCTCACGAGACAGCAGGGGATGTTGCTGATCAGGATTAAGGGTACAAGCAGAGTGGGATAGAGACGGGAATTTTACCAGGTGCTTCACAACAAATCCCCTCTGTTTGGTGCACGCATAGCCAGAAAGGTCATACGCTACTGCTTTATATACTAACTCCATCCAAAAGGATAAACAAACAAACAAAAAGTGATCCCTGCACCTTCAGCAATAAAAAACCCCATTCTCCTGCTGTCTTTTCCAAGGTAAAGACCCAATCTCTCTCTCTTTAAAAAAAAAAAAAATTATGTGAATTATTCTTTGCCCTCCTTCTTCCCTCCCCTCTAGCATGCGAGTTGATAGCCCTAAACAGTAATTAAAGGGGCCTCATTTCCATATTTATGAAGTCTCAAAAATGGAGAATGTTTTTTTAAAGATGTATCAACCTGTTAAGACTTTTTTAGACCCTAAACATACTGAATCTTTTTTCTTAAACAATTACTACAAAACCCTCTTCAATATTGAAAAAAAAATTATGTAATGACTGTAAGAATTTCACAATCTTCTGCTACAATCTGTGTTGGTTGAAAGCTCAAGTTCGGAGTTTGCAATTACTATATCAGAAATTGGACTTCCAGTAATGCATTTAAGAAGAGTAATTTAGTAAAACATGGTCCCTACCAATCCTAAGGCAGCCTAAACGGTCTCTTAAAAAAAATAAAATCAAACATTTCCGCACTGCTTCAAACCACTGAAGTATCTAAAAACATACTGCAGTTTGAAACTAAGTGCGGTTTCAGTTCTGCTCTGGGATGAGCTCTCCTCATGCCACAGCAAGAGCTCTGCCGCCCCAGGACCAGCGGAGTGCAGAAACCTGCTCGCCTGCAGCCACGGGAGACCCAGAGCGCCAAGTGAAACAGGCCCGGCTTCTCACCGAGTTTAGAGACACTCCTCACACGGTGCTTTTTGCTCTTCCTCTGCTCTCGCATGCTTTCTGACAGGCGAGGCAGGGAAACGGCTGCGGGGAGGTGTTTGAGGGCCAGCAGCACCAAGCTGCCCAGGGTTCCCCTTCCACCGGCTGAGCACACCGCCGGGCACCCTTTGGGGAACTGTGGCCGCTATAATTAACAAGATTGAATTTGGAGCCACTTCAATGGAAGGAGGACATAAAAAAGGACACACAAAAAAACCCTTATCAGTTGAGAAATTCCTTTTTTTTAGGTGAGAGGAAGAAAAGATGAACACTGTTCCCTAAGCAGGAATTCAACAACAGCGGTTTTCAAATGTCCCTCTTCCCCTCCCAGGCCCATCCCGCTATAGAACAGAAGTTGGTTAATACCGTTTATTCAATCAGCTAAAACTAATAATTTCCTGCATGTCTCCAGCGTGCTGAGGGTTGTACAAGAGGGCAGACAATTTTTATCTAATAAGTGACTTTGATCAAGCGCCCAGCCAAGCTA
>NW_010139208.1:0-604 GCF_000699245.1 Pterocles gutturalis | reverse complement strand
GTGCACCGCCACCTACCTGGACAACAGCACCCGCATCCGCTGGTACCACAACCGGCAGCCCGTGGAGGGGGACGCGCGGGCGGGCGTCATCGTGGAGGAGAGTCTCATCCATGACTGCACCTTCATCACGAGGTTGGGATGTGGACAGGGGTGGGGTGGGACAGGGATAGAGATGGGATTGGGACAGGGATGGAGATGGGATGGGGACAGGGATGGAGATGGGATTGGGACAGAGATGGAGATGGGATGGGGACGGAGATGGGGACAGGGATGGGGACAGTGTCAGAGATGGGATGAGGATGGGGATGGAGATGAGATAGGGACAGTGATGAAGATGGGATGGAGATGGCGATGGAGACAAGATGGGGATGGGGACAGGGCTGGAGATGGACCACATGGCCACAGGGGTTGCTGGTTTGTGGGTTCCAAGTGCCAAGTGTGGGCGCCAAGTGTGTCACCTCCTGTGCTTCATGGTGTGTGTCCCTGGGCCCCGAGCTCGTGGGACCACAGCTGCGGGTTCGCTGTGGGGCAGACCCACCGTGGCAGCTCATCCCCTCTGCCCACAGCGAGCTCATCCTCTCCAACATCCACGTCTCCGCCAACG
>NW_010139207.1:0-14567 GCF_000699245.1 Pterocles gutturalis | reverse complement strand
CTCATCACCGGTCTCCATTTGGACATTGACCCATTGACCACAACTGTCTGAGTGCAACCATCCGGCCAATTCCTTATCCAGCAGATAGTCAAAAAAAGAAATCAAAACCTGTCCACAAAGAGAGGCAAACTTTGAAATCTGAATGAAATAACATTTTGTAATGAACATTTTCCCATCCTTACACTCCTACACTAAGAATGTGCTTGAATCCTGTAAGTGAGTCACACTTACATGACCTCTCACATTGAAAAATCCTGACATCTGATGGCTTCAGATATGACATCTGAAGTCAAGCTCTCCCACTTAGCATCACTTCTTCCACAATGACTCAACAGCAAAGTTTTTTGCTTAATGCTATTCTATAAAACAGTCCAAACCTGACCTTGTAAAAACTGACCACTGTACATCCTACTTCTGGCACAGTTTGATTGGTGAAGAGCTGATCTTATACACATATGGTTATTAATGATTTGCTTTGCGTTTCCATGGAATCACTGCAGACAGGGTTTTTTTTTTTCTTTTTCATTAGCCAGTCAAGGGAGAGAAAGGTGAAAAAAAATCAAATAACTCTCATGCTGACCCCTGCGCCAACCTTGCTCACACAACAGCTGTCATCACCTGATGACTAATAAATGCAAAGCTGATGTTTCTTGGTTTTGTGTGTTATTTTTTTAAGGATCACCAGTTTTGTTTTTCCAACTCCATGGGTTAAACATCCGAAGTCCTTTATAACATACCTCAGGGCACAAATAATGCATTTCCCAATATGACAGGCAGCACTGTGAATAATGGAAGAATTCTTAGAAGACTTGTTAGAAAAGCAAAAACATTTTTAGAGGAATTGTTAGAAAAGCAAAAGGCCCAGACACTCTAACTGTACCCTATTTACTTGAGATTTGACCTTTTTCTTTCTCTGTTGCAGCAAATGGTTCTTTCCTTCTACAATTTTTTAGGCATCGTTCTGGCAAAAGCAGAGATATCCCTCTACCCATCATAGCTTTCACTATTTTTTTAACTCAATTCAGTATTTTTCTGTTGTCTAATCTGTATAATTCATGACCATTTTCCACAATCTTGGTAACAGTGACAATAAAACTGATTGCATTTGTTGAACACAATTATGTTTACAGAGTTGCTTAACAATCTTTTATTTAAGTTGGTTTCAGATCTCAAATTGTAACTTATTTTTCATTTGACCAGTCAGTCATAATTTATAAAACTGATTTCCATTTTTGTTCTTGCAATCAGTCATTCGCAGTTTGTGGGCACATATTTGGCTGCTTCAAATTCCACACATACCAGATGACTGGAATATACATTCAAAGGAGAGAGTGATTTTTGGATATTTGTCTTTCCAAGTGCCCAACTGGAGACAGCACAGCAAAGTTAACCTTTACCAAATGCTGACCACCCATTTCTAAGAAGAAGGTTGCCTTAAAGTGTCTCAAATTGAGGATTAAACAGTTTTCAAAATTTAGGCATGTCATTATAATTTGTGTCAGGTATAATACTAGTGTTAGTGTTAAAAATTAATGTTAAAATTTAATGTTAAACTTGTTCACTGCTTTGAAAAACCAGGTTGCAATTTTCTGTTTGTGACGGCATCAATTGCTCTGGAAGTTACAGCACTCTAGAGCCACTAATTTAAAAAAGTCTGAAATCCTAATCAGAAAAAATCCTTTCTGATTTGAGCTGGAGAAAGAAGAATAGAAGAAATCTTTAACATATGAGCAAAATTATCTCTAAATGGAGTGTTTAGAAGTGTTTCCATGAGGCATCAGCAGATGGGTCTTTAAATGAAAGCCAAGTATTAAAATGGCATCTATTTTAAGTCTTGCATTCCAAGGGAGAACGTATGAGCCAAATAAGTTAGTCTGTGTTGACATGTAAAGTACATCACTCCCATTAGAAAGGCTGATGTGGATCTAAATGACCCAGAAGATGCTCTGTGGCTCAACTGAATACCAGAGAACGGAAGCATAAATGAATTCAAACATTGGTAATTCAATTGTAGTCATTGCACTTCTGAATCAGCCTGTATGTAAATATCCACTAGACAGAAAACACCTGGAAAAGCTCTGCTAAAAGGGCTTGGTTCTTTGACAGCTTTGGATGACAGCCTACATAAACAGAGAGGCAAGAAAGAGAGACATCATTGTCCTTTTTTTTCACTACAGCATTGTTTTTATGATTGCTTCCAAAAGCCCAAACTTTCAATTAGAGAGCCCTTTCTACAAGCACAGCATATAATTATATGCTTGGTGTTTTCAGTATATGCTTGATATTTTCAGCACTCTCCACTCCAACTCATGCTGGTTTTCTTTAAGTGTTTATACCTCATTCTCCCCTAAAAACTCTAAAATTAAAATTTTTGCACACATAAAAAACTTCACTCCTCAGCTGTTAATCTCTTGTATGATATCACTTCCTTTTGTTGTTTATAAGCAAGAAGATTGTTCAGCAGTGTCCTGGATTTGTGTAATCTAAATGAATTTTAAAAAATAATTCAATCTTTATTTAGACAAAATAATCAGAAAATCAACATGATGTCAAACTGAGACTGATTATCCTAGTAATGACAGTAACTGATTAACTTCAGTCTACTTAACAATGCTGTTTACATTCTTCCTGCCTCTCCTTAAAGTCAATTATTTCAAAACTCAAGGGATTTCTCTTATGCACATCTGCAAATTCAATGTCAGTTCCAGATTCACATTTTGGTGGTGAATCAAGCTGGCCTCAGTTCACCCAATGATAGGCCAGTTTTTACCAGACAAACAAATTGAGGTGACTTAATACTTATGGGGTTTAACTGACATATTTACTTGCTTTCACCATCCTTTTTTCTGTTCTAATGAATCAAACATATTACTACACACTGCTGACAAATTGGAGATGATAGGAGAGAGCAGATGAGATAGACATTAACAACTTTAAACCAAGGACGCCCGGCTTAACTCCCTAATATCTGACACCACCAGCTCTTCAAAGAGAGGCTTTCATTTTTTTGAAGGGATTGGGAAAGAGAGCTAAGGTTTAAGGATTTTCATTTAAACTAAATTCATGGAAAACTAGGCATGGTGTAAATATTCCAAATCACTGCACTTTCAAAATTATATGTCTTGGTAGAATACATACCATTACTTAATGATACAGGTTATCTATAAGTATTATCTATATGTATTCCCTTGGTAATGAAAGACCAGTCAGCTTATCAACAAATAAGGAATTTACTCAAATTCTTGGAAAATGAAAAACCTGGGACCTTTTTGCATGTATACTAATCTGATACATACACGCAGTTGTTTACCCACATTTTTAAACATAAAGTTTGAGTCAGCTTTTCAGTACAGAATTGAACGATACCAAAAAGAAAGATAATTTATTACTTAGTGTCTAGTTGTGACCTACGCCAAGTTATGAAATTAAATATGAATTGACATGAATTGGACTTTGCCCACCAACTGAGTGGGAATGAAATTGGGCTGCTAACATCTCTGTGCAAAGAGATACTTGCCTATACACAGAGCCGAGCAAAAAGTCATGATGTTGCAAGTTAAGTTAGAAGCTTACATAACAAATACGTGCTCTCTGTGTAGACTAGGAATACTGTCCTTGGGACAGTTGAGAAAAAAATTTTAATAACCTAAGGTTTGTTAGATTTACCCTTGAAGATGGGAACATCCTGGAAAAGAATCAGTATGTTTGTAGTAGTCAGCCAAGTTAGTGATTAATACCATCCAAAAGTGACCTACCTTTACTTTAATATAATACTAAAAATCACATCTCCAAGTGTCAGGACAACCCTCCTGAATTAAGACCCCCAACTTACTGAGAATGCATAGTAAATCTAAGGAACACTGTTTTTAAATCGAAGCAAGAAACGAACTAACCAACTGCAGTTAAGAAAAGATAAAAACAAACCAATTAGAGTTAGAAGGATGTGGCACTAACATTTTGAACTGTATAAATACACAATGTGACTGAAACCGGGTGTGCTAGCTTTTTGGGATTACCGCCTAGCACCCATCTTTGTGCAGTCATACAATAAACAGTATCTTGGCTCTGTGTGTGTGTTGGCTTATTGCACACCAGGTGACAAACTCTGCTTCTGAGACAACCATGAGACCTAAAGCTTGTCACTGACACTGACTTCCTGGGAATCTTCATGCAAACAATTGTTTACATTTTCCTTTGTTTTCCTAATTCTAAAATGGTAGCAGCAAAATTTATTCATACTTACCCTAGAAAGTCTCGTGGCTGTAAGCTAATGGTTCTTCAGCTCTAAACAGCATTAGTACAAAATTGGCTGTGATAGGCACTTTATTTTGTTGAGAATAGAGACATCATTTCATTTGTGCCAGCTGTAGGATCTCAGCATGCTCCCAAATGAAGCAATGCCCACCCCTCCAACTGTTTTTAAACTCTGACTGGAAAACAATAGGCTTACCTGCTACTGCTCCTGTGAGTGGGCTACTTCCACCTTTGCATACATTTGTTGTTACACTGTCAGTTCACAGGCTTTTCCACTGATTGAATGGGAATGAGATTGGGCTGCTAGTAGCTCTGAGCAAAGAGATACTTGGCTCCACACAGAGCTGAGCAGTAACAACTCCTGAGACCTAAAGACCGATCTTGTGCCTCTAGCTCACACTGGGTTATACTGATCACTCTTGATACTTTCATGAAAGGCACTGAGATTAGTTAATAATCAAAGAATTGCTCAGGCTGAGAGAAGTGACAGCATCCATGTGTAAGATACAAAAATGGAAAACACTAAGCAGATCACTTAGGCTAGATAGTGATAATCTCCCCATGTCACTTTCTAACACTTTTTGCAGAAATGGCTTTTTACCTTCAGGCATAAGGCTTCCAATAATTTCCCTGAGAGATTCTGAATTTTATCTTCTTGCCCCATCCCTTTCGTTTTCTTTTTCTCTTAGACTGGTGCAGATGGCTTTTGCAGCATTCTTCTCTACATTGCTTCTTAGCCAACTGTGCCCTTTAGCTTCTATACCAATCTTTTGGCTTAGTAAGTATCCTTGTTCATCTTTGACTGCCTGTGGATCTACCTTCACTTCTACTCCATAGGCCACAGAATCCTATATATGTTTTTACCTGTACTACCTTTACAGAGACCATATTGCCTTTTTCCTTGTTGATCTGACACCTCATTGTTGCAACGTAACAAAATGCTGAAGATAGATAGGAGAACAGCCTGTGTCAAATTACCCTACAGCACAGCTGTCTTGCATGCTGTGAAATACACTGTGCACATCCTTTGAGTCTCCTGATCAAATGTCTTGAAGATGTTTTTTGTAAAATTGCATTGTCACTGGTACCAAGAGTGAATGCCACAGTATGTCAATTCAAAGAAATATCTCAGAAGATTAGCAGTAGATGCTGGGAGCTCTAGTCCCAAGAATTATCATAGCATAGGAAAATCGATAGGGTTTTTTTGATAGCTTCCTAAGAGATGGCTGAGATGGGATGGCTGTTTTCTCCCTTCTAAAAGCCAAAGATTTTTTACTGAGTAAGCTGCAGTTCAGTATAAGTCCCAATATCTGCCATAAAAATACAGTGTAAGCAATACTGATAGTTTTCTGATGGAAAGAGAGATTTATTTAAAATATTGTAGAATGCTTTCTTGGTCATCTAGAGCACAGAGTTTGCTGCTGATATAATTTTATGTGGTCAAAAAAGTCAGAGGACTAGTTCAAACTGAATCACAAGCATTTCTGCTGAGAAGGCAACAGCTGCCTCAGAGAACAATGAGGTCTGCTTTGAAGAGCTAATGCAAGTTTATTTGCTCTGCAACAGAGTAAACCTTCAGTTCTAGTTTTTTTGAAACATTCTTTCAATAGTTTAGCCCGGGTTTTGCACAACCTTTTCAGAATTAAGCACCCTACCAGACTGCTGCCAACAAAGGTTGCTTAATTCCTCAGTAAAGGGGGAGTCTTGTTATTTAAATAAAGTAGCCACTGTAGTAGATTTGCAGATACGTTAAGAGTATTACAGGATCTAGAGGTAGATTTAGGAAGAAAATACTATAAAGCAGGAAAAAATTAAACAGTGTACTTATTGAAACTTAGAAGACATTATGACATGTGATGTGATTGCATCAGATAAGAGCAGGTGGAACTGTGTTACCTGTGCATGCAATGTAATGCATGTTGCGAAGTGACACTTCATTATAGTTACACTTTCTTTTAAAACACGTCCACCTTTTAAAACCTGACTGTCCACCACCACCAATTACACTAGGGGAAGAAAACAGAAGACACAGGGTTCTTCTGTCCCTTTTTATGGACTGCAAAGCACCATACTATGTTTTCCTAAGCAACAGTAGATTGCCCACAGCTTTTTCTCAGAAACTGGACTGGTGAATTAATCTGCCATACATTCACTGTGATGGGACAGCAGCTGCTGCCTTTCCTGAGGAATCACAGTAACACAGATATTCTAGTCTAGTGCCTTTGTTGTGGTGATGGGATCACTTTAGAACAGTCATTCTGGAAGAAATTTTCCGTCTCAACTAAGTTTCCATTCCTCATGTGAACACAAGCTTTTTTTCTGCTTTAGTCACCAAAATGGAAGTACCTTGTAAGGGCTATGGTATTGCCTTGTCACTGTGAGTCCCTCCAAAACCAGGATTTTAGTAGAAGTAGAGCAGGTACTGTAGTTTCTGCAGCATCTCTCCATCTTCAACCAGAAATAACCTAAAGGCCATAGTCATGCACAGAAGGTACTGACAGTTTTAACTGAGTCCTGAAGAACCAGGAGGGGGAATCCTTGCTGCTGGCCCTTCTGCGGGAAGGGAGTTGCATAACTCTTCTACCTGAAGCTTGCAGGCTTGTATTCTCAAGGGCAGACAAATATATTTTGCCAGAGTGCAAGGTACACCACACCAAAGCAAACAGACACTCTTCTGCAAGGCTATTAAGTAGAAAGAGCTCAAAACTGCTTTCTCGTTGGTTTTCTTGTCTCTGGCCCATTGTATGTGTATTGGATTGGCTGTCTGTTGCTGCAAGTTAATGGCTGACTGTGCACAATTTGGAACAAGGTGTTAGTCTCTTTCCAGGCTTTGCATAAAAGCCTCACATATGTCTGTGCGTGCAGCTAGTGATGCATACACTGGAAGCACACAACCAATCTAAATGTTTTCAGCTTGTGAAAGTTCATCTGTCAGGCCAGCTTCTTGAAGAAGCACTCTAGGATTTACTGGAAAAAATTACTTCAACAGAAACATTCTCTCAGCATACTCAAAAACCTGAATGCAAATTTGCTCCCTTTAGAGAATAAACTGGGGTGTTTTAGCAGACTCAGCTGCAGAGGTTTTATTGGCAGGTTATTAGAAGCTTCAATTTTTTTAATATAATTTCAAGAAGAAAATGTAGACATTTGCAGGAGACTGATAATACTAAAATACAGAGGAAGAAAGAGACACTGGGCAAAATACACAAGCAAATAACAGAGCTGGTTCTCCTCAGACCTTGCTTTGGATAAATTATTTCTGATCTCCATTAAAGCCCATGGATTTGCATAAATTTAAACGGGAGTCAGGCAGTTTATTTACTGCATAAACTGAATGCGCAGGAATTCTTTCTATCCCCCAGATTGCTGGACAATGTCCTGCCACTAGAAGTTACAAACCATCTAAGCATTGAAAAGCGCTTTTCACCAACTACCAATGTCACTGAATGGTCTGGTTTATTACTTTTGTGTGGGATGATATCAAACTCTGGAATCAATCAATTTTTTATGCAAGGTGTGATCTATTTTTTTACTGTGCTAATTATACTCCTTTGGTATCCCAGCATCACCATTATTTGACAGTGTGGACACCTGCCTGTGTATAGAAGTTTCATAAACTACACATAATCTTGTAGATACACATATTAATCATCGTAAGAGAAATTCTGTTGTGTTTGAAGTCAATAGCAAAACTTCCCTTGACTTCAACAAGGATCAGATTTTGCCTCTCCCCCTGCAATGTGTCTAGCAGGTGCAGTTGCCTTTTATGCCAGCTATCAGCAGGTGTCTTTGCTAGTAGTTCCAAGTAACAGCATTTGCCCTATTATCCAGCATATTAAAAATGTATTTTCTGCTGCCTCACACTGAGCTTTCAGTCCAAGGTGGAGGTTGTGACTTCTGCCCAAATGAGATTGCATGCTGCTGGAATGAATTCCCGGCTCCATTCCAGACTCTAGCTCTCTGTTCCTTACTGGCTTTGAAGCTAATAGAATCATAGATCAAAGTTGATTTGTATTCTGTATGGCCAAAGACTTGCAATAAAGCCTTAAGATGGGTGGATCTTGCAAAGCAGCCTGCCAATTAGAACTGTTGTTTATGCCATTGAGCTTCTCATTTGAACTGTCCAATACTGCTTTGCATCTGGTAGATTTCTATGCTGGCATGTTGCACATGTGTGAGCAAATCATCTAGGTATAGAAATAATAATAGCAACAAATATTTTGGGCCTCTACTGTAGCTTTCAACCTAAGACCTTTAAATAACCACATACGTTAATTAAGCTCTTCCAGCTTCCACTATGAGGTAGGTAAAAGTTACTATAATCATTTTGCAGGTGGAGAGACATTAGCACAGAGCTGTTAAAAGACCTGCCTGCTGGCGATGTTTTCTGTGGAAGGTGGATCCTTTATCTAACAAGACTTTTTCATGTGCTCTTAAGCTGACGAGGATAAGCTGAGTCCATATCTTTACATGTTCTGCCCAATTTACCCCTATCTTTTTCTTCAGTCTCAGAATAGGATCTACCATGTAGGTGAGACATGGATTCTTAAAACCATCACATTTCACATCCTCTGCTAGAGACATTTATGTTCACTGAACTGGTGACCTCTGCAAGAATTCATACATCTAATGAATGAAGATTTCACCCTTGCGAAAAAGCAACCCACAGAGTTCTCTTTCTATCTTTCTTCAAATAAGTGCTCTTTTTTTAGAAGAATGAAAGTTTCATTTTCTCCTGTCATTTTTGGAAGTCAAAGCATATCTAATTTTTCCTGTCTTTTGTCAGAGTCATCCCATTATACTCAGAAATTTTATGCTTCTTTCCACAAGAAAAGTTCACCTAGAAATAGTGCTATAAAAATAGGATGGTAATATCTGTGGAATTCTGTTGCTAGTTTTGATCTCTAACACAATAATATCTATCAGTCAGATTTGCAGTTTGGCCCATCTTCATCAGACCTTGTCCTGTTCAAATCCAATTTTAAATTAAAATAACTGTATCTTTTGTTTTAACCAAAATAACTGTTATAACCAAATACGGTAACTACTAAACCTGACAGCTATCTTGTTGAGATTTGAAATATCTTTTTCATGTTTGCCAGACCTAAAACTTATCCCAGTCAACCTTGTACTATTATTGCCTAAGAAATTAAAGGTATTAACCAGCTGCTCTGGAAGATAAATAGTTTTATATTTTCGTTTTAATTCATCAGTTTTTGAGGGAAGAAACGGTTGGTATTTTTCCAGTTTCCAAAAGCCAAAGATTCTGTTTAACTCCGTATTCCCATATAGGTTTAGATTACCACTCCTGAACGTGGTATCTGAGGTCATCCCACATGAAATCAGTAATAATATTTAATTCCCTAGGAATTCCCCATCTCACTATGACTTGGACACCAGTGAAGTTATTTAAGTCTGTTCAATTCTCAAGAGTTTAAGCCATGCAAACAGAGGACAGATTTATTTTCTACCACACATAACATCTAAATTATCTACAGGTAATGGTAGATCCATCTTGGAAGTTACAGTTGTACAGATCACTTTGACTGTGGTGTCACCCTGATGTCATCTGAAAGAAAGGTGGAATTTACCTAGGAAATGGTTTTATAACTGATGTAGCATATTGTTTCAAATGAATTCAGATTAAAAAACAGAGATAAAGAAAGAGGGGTTAACTCCTGGAGTTATTCTCCCCTATGCAAGCAAATTTGATTTTAGTACTAATTGCAGCGTGAACTCCAGAACAGAGAAGTTCTATTGCCACACTCAGATAGCTACAGTATGGAGAACAGTTTGGTGTATGTAGCCAGTCCATCCCACTCTATCAAAATCCTTCTTGTCACCTTCACAAAAAACTGACATTAGACTCAATTCCATGTTTATGAAAATGTAAAATGAAATCAGTGAACTAACATCATTATGAACTTGTTCTTAATTAATGTAAAGTGATACATCTGATCTATATTTGAGAAGAATATTTCCAATCTGCTGGCCAGCATGTTGCCCGTGTCTTACAATCCATCTTTATTCAGGGTCTGTACTTTCTACACACCTTCATAACATCAGAAGTTTTAGGATTATGATTAGAAACATTCTTATCAATAAAATCTTTCTGTCCAACTCAGATGAGGTATCTTTCCTTAGAATTAAAACTAGTACATCTTCTTATTCATTGTAGCATGGTCTCAGGAATTCATCAAAGCCTGGTCTCCTGTAGCTTTTTATAGCTGAATTATTTCCAGAATCTCTGCTTAGTTATATTTCCATCGAAATGTTCTTTCTATTTCTAGACTGTCTGTAGGATTTCAGCTAAGTCAAAGTACTTATTGTGTTTTGCAGTGCTTGAGCTCTCTCTGATTTTATAAATTTGAGAAAATCTTTAAATGCTTCTTTTGAAGTAATTGGTTAATGTTCTAATTTTTACTGGCCCATTTAATTAATTTAATATGTTCAGTGGCATTTGAAATGTTTATATTAGTACTCATGTGGGACATCTGAGCATTGTTTCTGACTTGTTACACAGCTCACCTTATAACTGCTGTCTCTTTAAAGCCTTTAATTTGCATGGCAGTACAGCTGGGAGTCTAGTATAGTCACATGTATAAATACCACCTATATAATCACATCAAGTGATGAAATTTTGAAATAGAAATTCCAAGCATGGTAGAAACACAGTGTGTACTGTAAGTTTTAATTAGCTAATGACAGTCATAATCTAAAATAATTCACTACTTGGAAAGTGCAGGCTATGCTTTTTGGGTTTAGTGAGGCAAGGGGCAAGGGAACATGAGATCTGGCTGAGATCACGGGACGTATCCCAGGTGAAACACAGTTCAAGAGGTGGTGTGTGTCATAATTTCCTCAAACACACAAGCCATGTTTGTGCTGCTGGTCCGGGATAAGGCTTCATATTCCTGTAGAAAGAAAGGCTGACACAGTGACAAAGGCACTACCCTGAGGCAGGGAATACCTCCTTCCTATGCTTTACATCTCTTACACACCTCCTGACCAACCCTGGGGAGAGGATTTAGCCTCATTCCAGACAGAAAATGGGAACAGTTCCTCTACCTTACCTCACAAGGTACTGTGAAGTTAAATATGGGAATATTTAGGTACTACTGTAATGATGACCAAATAAGCCACTGGCATAAGCTTATCGGGTACTATATTAGCATGGAGAGGAATTCTCCTACTTGCCTGTAATGGGAAACTCCTAAAATCTTGCCTTTTAAGGAATGAACAACAAACAGCATGAATCCCTAAGGGGAATGAAGGGGAGGTCATACTTTACAGTCCACAGAAGCATTTTACTTCCAAGGGTGGCATTTTGCACATATTCTCAGTACTTTTTCCTCTGTAAGCCTGAAAGCATTTTACTTTATGTTGAAATATATGAATGTAACATTACTACTTTTTGATTAATAATAGTAGACCATGTTCCTTTTCATTTGCTCATCCCAACCTGAGTAGAATACATACATCTGTTTGAGTATGTTTAATTGCTTTGATCTTAAGAGAAAAAGTATGATGAAAAAAGAAAACCCACACTTTTCTGCAATTAATATTTTGTTCTCTGCTAAGTATGAGGGCATTTCCACCAGTTTAAGCCCCTGATTCAACAAAGAAACTAATCATGTACATAACTCAATGTATAACACTTAATTGCTCTCAAAAATAAATGAGATAGATATATGTTTAATTACTTTATCAACTCAGTGCTCTAGAAACTTGAACAAAAAAGTTTTGCCTTTTCTTCATGATGTGAGATTCTATAACACAAACATAGAAACTCTTTGGCAATTTCATCTCCTTTAACCTTTTTCCATTTGCCAAAGATCAAAGATGCAGATTGTCCAATATTCAGTTATCTGGGTATCAGCAATGGAGGATAGAATTTACTTTTGTTTGTTTGTTTGTTTCTGCCAATGCAGAATACGCAGATGACAGTCACGTTGTCCTCTGCTCTGATATTTCATCATTATTATATTTATGGTGTTTAGAACAATTATTTCAAATATATTATCCAGAAATTAGCATAGTCCTTACACCTATGACTTAGCTTTTTAAGATAAATTACATAAAAGGATGTGGTGTGGATCAGGGAGTTTAGCCAAACAAATAAACAAAGCAAGAAGAATTGGCTGGTGCCAATCAGAGTAAGGAACACTCCCTATACCTGTGGTAAATAGAGCACATTGGTCATTTCACACTATATAAGCAAGTTATGTGGTCTGACTTTTTATTAGATTATATAAAAAATGTGCATTTCACTTCATTTTTCCTTATAACATGAGACCAAGTTGACAAAAATTCCAGGATAGATAAAAAATTGGTTTGTTGAGACTGGCAGCAGTAAGGAACTGGAAAGTTTCCTTTTCTGGGGTTTTTTTTGTTTTTTAAGAGGCACGCATAAATAACCTGACTAAAACTACACCATGCCCTTTATACCCACTGTTTCCTCTTACAGGTACTTCTCCAAGAAATGACTAGTCTTGGCTGACACTCACAAATCTTTGTATGTATTAGTTAGAAACAGGAAAAATTTCAAGACAGAAATTCAGTAGTCTTAACAGAGCTTATATTTCATCATATATTTGAAACTCTGTCCAAGTTCATGGTGTAGAGACATACCAGAGAGAAACATGCAGTGGTACATAATTCTGTCCTGAAGGCCTGGCAAAATTTCTGTCTGGACCAATAATACCTCCCTATAATCTTCTTGGCACTCAGAGACCTACTCTTTAATTGCAGTTCAGCGTGCTCCTACAAACCTTTTCTGGGGAGGTGGTTTTGTAGGAATTGCTTTGGCTGAAAAGCCCAAGAAGCTTATCACAGTTATAAGCCACTATTAACAAGAAACACATCTTGTAATAGTTCCAGTATCTCCAAAGAAATGGCCTGGCATTACCCAGTGTCTGTGGTTCCCTCAAGGCAAATATCTCACACATTGCCTGGCAAATGAAATCTAAATCATTGAATTTTCATGAACTAAACAAAGTGCAACAACTACACCTGTTTGCAAGCAAGTTGCAATCACACCCCCAATAGCCTCAGATAGCCTAATCATAAAGTTACTGATGTTACTGATGTTCAATGGATGATAGGAAATGTGGTGTATACCTACAGAACAAGTCCAAAGCATTACATAAATTTAGAAGGTGGAAAAATTCCTCAGGCACGATGAGGCAAATCTAAAATGGAGAAAAAGGAGAACTTGCTTTTATTGGCTTAAGGGAACACCTTTACAGCTAGATATTCAAAGCATTGTGCTGTTCCTAATAATTTAGCCATGTATTTCTCTGAATAAAGTCCACAGGAATTGTCTGGTTAAGACCACCCATTTAGTTCTTAAATTTTCATCCTTTATCTTTCGTGCTGATTTTCCATAAATTGTCTGTTCACTTTCCATGTTTAAACTCCCCTACACAGCATGAAAAAGTGGCATGAAACCAGCTCAGCCCAGCATGGTACGCACTGTGAACAGCTGCTTCTGTTGTCATATGAGGAAAAGACAGATTTCTATGGGGAGTGGGTAGGAACAGGGCCTCTGCTAGGAACTGGAAGAACAAACAAGTGGCGTTAAGCAGAGCTAATACCTACCTAATTCACTCTCACGATGAGAAGCACAGATCAACTCCAATCCTACAGAGTAATTGTACAGAGTTTACAGCACAGGTACAGTTATACTGAACTTGTCATAGTCGGGGAAATACATGTTTCCACATGCATGCTGAGATCCCTCCCCACTTAAGTATTTTGCTGAACTGGGGCCTGGCAGGCTGAAGTATATTTCAGGTCCGTATTGAAGCACCTCTTGTGCAGCCAGGAAAGAACTCTCATAGTGCGTTTTGACAAAAGTCTGCCTCCATCAGGTACCAAAAAGAGCACGTCCTTTCCCAAGGCTTGAGGGTGCTGATGAGCTCATGTAAGATGCTTACCACCTTGCCGACTTCAGCTCTTTGTTGGATACCAGGTCAAGAAAAGGGAATGAAAATCGGGATCGAGTGCACCCTCAGCAAGTTTGCTGATGACACCAAGCTGTGTGGTGCAGTCGACATGCTAGAGGGAAGGGATGCCATTCAGAGAGACCTTGACAGGCTTGAGAGGTGGGACCATGCCAGCCAACCTCATGAAAATCAACAAGGCCAAGTGCAAGGTCCTGCACATGGGTCAAGGGAATCCCAAGCACAAATACAGACTGGGAGGAGAACAGATTGAGAGAAGCCCTGAGGAGAACGACTTGGGCGTGTTGGTTGATGAGAAGCTGAACATCAGCCGGCAACGTGCACTTGCAGCCCAGAAGGCCAACCATC
>NW_010139206.1:7143-9083 GCF_000699245.1 Pterocles gutturalis | reverse complement strand
AAATTAATCTAAATAGAGTCTGTATTTGTAAGCCAGATACCTAAATGTAGGAAGAACTCAATTTTGAGTTGCCTGTAAAAGCACATGCAGTGCATCCATATATGGAAATACGTTACTTTTCCTTTATCCAGAGTACAAGGTATAAGCATAAGGAGACAGAATTTTAACTATATAAGAAATAACTTCACCACTTATTAATTTTTCAGAGGCTAACATTGCAAGCTCAATAACTGCCCTTTAAAGATATTGGCACTGTTTCATTTTGCATGCTTTATACCAAGTGAGAATGTACAGAACCCCCACCACTGCAACAACCATACACATTCACAAATTAAGATCAGTTACAAATGGACATTCTACAAGAATAGCGAACAAAATAAAGATAGATCATGGTATGCAAGAAGCGGAAGGAATATTTAACCTCCCCTTTACCTAGCAATTACTGCCCACAAACATTAATGGGTATTTACAGTTGGTTATTTCACTGAGGCCCTTTTATGTCCTGTTCGAACTGGTACGTTTCCTTTATCCTTCCCTGTCAAGAAGTGTTGCCCATTTGTACTTTCTTCAGTAGGATCCTAGTACTTTTTAATGTGTAGGCCAGGTGTTATAGTGTTGGCAAAACAAATCCTATTGCCTCAGTGTCCCTACCACCCCCCAAAAAAGCACACTCCCTTACACTCAAGCATCACATGAACAGGATACAACCATTCTTCAGTTTCACACTTGGTTGGCCTGGGTGGAAGTTAAATTTCTGAAAGGCAACCTTTCTACTTCAGGTCTTCCTTGTTGCTCTCCACTCTCCTACCCGAATTCAATCTTCCCCAGACCAGAATTCTTCCTACCAGAAAGACAATTAGGAGTTGTGCGTACTGTCTTTAACTTCTGGTGACAAAGTCACCACCACTGCGCTCCTAAACACACAACTTCATCAAGTGGTCTGGCGTGTTTGGCTGAAGAAAGAGAGACCAAACACAATCATTGCAATGACATTTTACACAAGCTAATCCAGGAAATAAGAGAAGGATCTTTACAGTAGTCCTTTTATTTTCCCTAGACTAGGGGGTTTTGGTTTTTAATTTGGAGGTCTTCTATACTGGGATTTTGTATAGCAAGTTTAAAACTACTGACTATCATTTTCCTTTCCTAGCTATCCTTTTCCAGTCTCTCTAGTAATAATCCATGAAACTCCCAAAACTGGTGGACCAACATAAAAAAAAGTCAACCCTGAATACGTTCCTAGTTGTACAAGTTAGTTTTGAAAGCAAGCTCACTACTAAAAGTAAAATAAAAAAACCCCACACACTAAGGCTTCATCTTCTGATTGCATTCCTTCTGTGCCACACCAAGGAAGCACCAATGAGTGGTCCATGATCATCCCTGTACAAAGAAGACAGCAAGAAAAATCACTTCCACTTACTCGGTGTTAATTCTGGGTTTCCTTTTAAGTTCATCATCTTTGGAACTGAAGGTCCATATATGTCTGCATCAAGTAAACCAACTTCTTTTGTCTGTGTAAGGAACAAAAAAAAAAGTATTTGTCAAAATGTCTGTCTTCCTTTATTAATTATTAGTTGAGCAAAATTTCAAAACTGCCCATAGAAATAAAAATATGATCTTGATTTTAGACATAAGTTATCACTGTTTTCCTAACAACGTCTCTAAAAGTTGAGCCAGACGTCTTCACAAAATCTAGATTCGCTATACAGAATCCCCATTTGCACATTTTCTTACTTACAATGTAGAACACAGACTATATTAAAAAATGTTATAAGCTATGTTCTCTCTACTCCACATACATTTATGCAGAAGTAATATTTTAATTTTTATTAAAAGGTATCAAATGTTATGGTAAAAAAAGCAAGCAATGTTTGTAAATATATTCAAATTAATGTAATTTGAATTATACTAGTGACTGCAAGGAATGTGAAAAACATAAA
>NW_010139206.1:0-7038 GCF_000699245.1 Pterocles gutturalis | reverse complement strand
TAAAATTTTAATCAAATGCATTTACACAAAAGAATCCTAAAAATATGGGTTTATTCAACTACATATGGTACATTAGGCAGTAAACTTTAAATAAAAATTAGTTCAACTATGTAGTCTAGACTTACAAGATTCATTTCTATATGCCTTTTTTATAGATATACATACATATTTTGTGGAAATTAAACTATTTTTCCTACAGATGGCAGACACACTACCAATTACCAAGTTCTGCAAATTAAAGGGCTTGCTCGTTACTACTTAAAGTGCTGAACGTCAAGTTTCTCTAATATAGAAAGCTAACTGTATTCAACATTTCACAAAAATCGCAAGCAAGTACGTTTAAAGGCTTGTTTGAAAGGTTAAGGCAGCAATGGGAGCTTTTCCAACAACGTCAAATCAGACTTTTCACTGTTAATGTTTCAAAATGCATGCTTTACTTTTTGGATTATGCTTTCATAACTTGGTATCATGTATTAAGCCATTTCATTATCACAGTTTTGATCCGAAAGATGGAGAGAAAGAAAAAGACTCAGTGATAACAAGTTTCTGGTTAGAAGAAGAGTATAACGCGGGTTTTAATCCAAGTATACAGCATCTCTACCCTTGAACAGGATTTCTAAACATGAAGTATACTCTGTGGCATTACAATCGCCTTGCTTGTTTGCTTGCTTGTTTGTTTCAAAACAGAAATGCACCTGGATTAAAAACCTAGGTATTCAGGCCACTACTTCTAAATAAATCTGAATTTCAATTATAATATAGAAACTAACTCATAAAAGCCTAGACACCTGAGAAGCGAGACTGACCCTTTTTACTACAGCATATGTAATATTTGATTTTTGGGGTTTGGTTTTCTGTGGGAGTTGCTTTCTTTTTTTTCTTCTCTTTTTTTAAGCTGTTGATACTGAAACATGACACCCTTAAGAGCTGAATAATTTAAAGTGTTAAATTTACCCACTATAAGCCAAATGCATCTTATATTTTAAAAACTGAGAAGTAAAAAATGCATTACCATACATGATCTACTATGTACTTTGAAAAATAAGTTTTTACTACAAAAATCAATCAAATTTGGGTTCAGTTATTCAATATAATTTTTTTTCTATTAAACGGAGCAAAGCACATGTAATTGCACAGATTATTTAATTTAGATTTTTTTAAACATTTCTTTCTTTATGACATCTTGTGAAAGCTATTACAAAAAAGTTCAGGAGTTACTTTGACAAATTATTCTATTTCTTGCCTACTGTATGAAAGCTGCAATTTCAAAAAGATTCAAAAGACCCATTTTTATGTTAGATTTCAAAGACATCAACAACAGTATTAGAGCTTCTTTGTTCTTGTACAAAATGCATATTTTAAAGTATTAGAAAGATTGATGACTCAGTCCTTTTATCTGTGTCAGCAGCTAATCGAACCGATCAAAACACATATCTAAGGGCTGTGCCACCTAATTCCTTCTCAAATTAAATATTTGCAGAAACACCTACATAGTATTTTAAACCTGACTGACATCCTTTCCCTCAACTTTCTGAGGGTTTTCGCCCCGCCAAGGATCATGACTAACTGCAATGATCTTACAACTCCTTACATTTTTTTTTTTCAGCTTAAATAGACTGAAGATTTAGGATTATCTAAATTAATTAGATTTACTTCATGACCTCCTGGGCATAGTCAGATTTTCACCACCACAGGCCGCTTATTCCTAGGAGTCAGCAAGAAGGTATCTAAGAGTGTAACAAATTTCCTGAAATGAAGAATAAATACATGCACACTGGAGAAAAATATCCCTCAGTTACCTAGGAGGACTTGGCAAATACTACTCCAAATCACAAAGCTGATCTTTGTTCCAAGCTAATACAATAAACTTGACAGTTTCTCAAAAAAATTTACACACTTCCTCAAATGTAAGAAAGATGCCTGTTTCTGAGATGCACTGCTCTTGTTCGTGGATATGGTTCAAATAAAACAGCTGTCTTCAAACAGAAAAACAATTAACGGATTCTCCAGATTCTACAACTCACGTTAATGAAAGCCCAAGTGTTTCTGTAAGCATGCTGCTTTCTACACGTAGAAATGTACATGTACATAGGAGAAAGGTCTTCGGGAAAATCTTTAAATCACTGTCAGAACCTCACTAAAGATAGCCCAGGGGAGGTTTTTTTTCTTCTTCATCAAGCAATTCGACATGTTATGTAAAAAGAGTTCATACTGCCTAAAAGGAGCGGCTTATACAGAAAGCACTGGCCCAATAAGCTAAGGTTTTGAGTTTTGTTTCTCCTAACTATCCTTGCATATGCAGTATGTAAGCATCCCTAAAATACTAATAACAACTCTTTAGTCAAGGTTTAATTATCTTGGAAAAGCACTATTGCAGCTACCAAGGGATCACAGTCCAGATAACCTCTTCCAGCATTTACAATGTTTTAAACCCCCAAGAGATGAAATTTGCACACACCTGGATGCTACCACATGAAACCGTTAATCAGAATTACCAACACTAGATACTTCTCATGTTGAGTGAAGTTCAACCCAGACACGAGTTACAACAATTAAAAAAAAAACCCCACTTTTTAATAAATTGTGTTTTCACCCATATAACCCACACCTCATATAAATCTGTACATCTTTCAAAGTAATGGTGTATTAAAACCAATTGTAAAAACATGCATAACATCTGACAAGGCAAAAAAGAACAGACTACAGGTGATCACAAGCAGGACCAAGAAGGCACCTTAAAAAAAAAAAAAAAGAAAGAAAAGAAAAAAAAAGCTCTAGGATTCTTCTGATGTCCTCTGACATTATTTTCATATGCATATACATCTCATACCGATGCTGAATCATTCTTTTTTCTTAAATAATACTGGGGTTACACAGACAGAAATAGAGCACTCAAAGTAGATCTAAGTATGTCAAAGTTCCCCTGCTTCTTAGAGTTTTTCAGAGCACAGCACCCACCACTGCTACAGACACCCTCAGAACTCGGCAGGAAAAGGATGCAGGTAATACAACTCCACCATCTTCTTATGGCTGCATTTTCTCCTTATTAAAATATCCTGTGCTATTAAACAAACATCATTCTGTCTCTCCAGAGAACCTGTTCAAAACAGCTGTTCTCAAGTTAACATTTGTCCTTTTCCTTCCACCTGCCCAGCTGTGGAAGAAGGCTTGAATCAATCTTCCAAGTTTACTACACTTGGAAAATACTTTCTAGAGACCTGTATTTTTCTGTTGCCTGACTTCAAGTTCTGAACAGCTTAAACCTTCAAGATATAATTGAAAATGTAATAATTCCCATATGATTTAATCATGTACTTCCACATCACTGGAAGCTACTTTGAAAAAACATACTAAATGAACACATGCAGAATTATTGACCTCTTCATACAGAGTAAGAGCCTTATCAATATTCCATCAGGCAGAGAGAACACAAAATTAGAAATAAATATATTGTTAGCAAATGAAAACACAAAGGTACTCTCTTGGTCTATTCAGCAAGAAGTATACTTAAACACTCACAGTTGTTCACATTTACCTTCTTACGGCAGATGAAGTTGCTAAGCCACTGTCCATCACATTTGAGAAGTCATGGCAGTCTGGTGACTTTCCACCGACTGGAAAATGGGAAACATGACCCCCATTTTTAAGAAAGGAAAAAAGGAAGACACGGAGAACTACAGACCAGTTGGTCTCACCTCTGTGCCCAGCAAGATCATAGAGCAGATCCTCCTGCGAACCATTCTAAGACACATGGAAAATAAGGAGGTGATTGGTGACAGCCAACATGGCTTCACTAAGGGCAAATCATGCCTGACAAACTTGGTAGCCCTCTTCAACATGGTTACAGCATTGGTGGATAATGGAAGAGCAACTGACATCATCTACCTTGACTTGTGCAAAGCCTTTGACACTGTCCCACATGACAATCCTTGTCTCTAAATTGGAGGGACATGGATTTGACGGAAGGACCATTTAGTGGATAAGGAATTGGCTGGACAGTCACACTCAGAAAGTTGTGGTCAATGGCTCAATGTCCAAGTGGAGACCAGTGATGAGTGGCATTCTGCAGGGGTCGGTATTGGGACCAGTGTTGTTGAACAGAGACAGACAGTGGGATTGAGTGCACCCTCAGTGAGTTTGCCGACAACACCAAGCAACCAAATACTACATCAATAGATGAAGAAGAGATTGCATATATCCCTGAAATATGAGAACTCTACAGCCTCATTTTGTGCAGTGTATAAAATACAAGCATATATGACCTCACCATAAAGATCCTTTCCTTTAACTTCTCTGGCAAGATTTTCAATGTAATTAAAACTCAGTCTAGCCTTTGAAACTGGCCACTGCCTTGTGAGCAATAGAGAGCTGCAAGACAGCTGTATTCCAAATTAATGAGTTTCAAGCTCTGAATTTAGTTGTAATAAATCCTTTTAGGGTAAAAGATTAAAATAATGTTGTTGAAGGCCATATTTGATACAGGCCCTGTATATACTGTTAGGAGAGAGGTCTCGTAAAAAAACAGTAAATTTCACCTTCTTTGCTCTTCCTTATGCAGATTCAAAATTATTCAATTGCTATTATGTTTGTTCTCTTAAGCAAGTGAGTTTTACTATACATTACCTTGTACAGATGACATAGGTCCATGCTAATGATAAAATGATCCCTATCTTTCCTCCTGTTAACTATTTTAGCAGACAACAAAGAGTTACCTAGTCTCTCCAATACACTTTATTTACACAGGTTCCCTTTTTTGTCTTTAATAATTAATAATAGTAATATTAATTATGAAATAAATTATATTTTCCAGTAACAGATTTTTCAACCAAATGCAACCACTTCCATTCATATATCACAGAGGACCCCTCCACACATAATTCTGTGTTCAGTGGACAATCTGGTGATATTCACTGATTTCTTCAAAGCTGCCAAATACTTTATTGAGGAACAAGCCTGACAAAAGACTTCATGCCAACAGAGAGAAAAAATTAAAAAAAAAAAAAATAAAAAAAACCAGCTCACAAAAAGCTGCTATAAATAGCTGTTAATCAACATAGCCTACGTTACTGCCAAACATCCAGAGAGTCTTTGACAGGATTAATTTCATTTTTGCTCATCTGAGACTTTTTTCCATACTTGGTAGGGCATGTGTATCCGCACTGGAGGTTAGATGATGACATTTTACTTTGAAGTAAAATCCACAGACCACCAGAATTCCCTGGAGTTCAGCCTGGGAGGGATGGAGGCACAGGTTAATGAGCTGTCGTT
Source organism: Pterocles gutturalis (assembly GCF_000699245.1). Taxonomy (NCBI): domain Eukaryota; kingdom Metazoa; phylum Chordata; class Aves; order Pterocliformes; family Pteroclidae; genus Pterocles; species Pterocles gutturalis. The sequence continues at coordinate 1,770 of NW_010139206.1, read as the reverse complement.
GTTCTATATGGTGAAGGATTCCCTACATTAGAAGGGGGGAATCTCAATATTTAGCAGTTGCAGCCCATTGCAAAGACAGAAGTTCCATCTTTGCTGAGTGAGGTTATTTTTAAAGCTGGTGCTCTTAATCCACCACCAGGACTCTCAATTTACCCTTTTAATGTCATTATAGACTTAGAGCTAATCCCAAACTGCAAGCAGCAACACACAGGACAAAAAGGAACTTAAAATCAGGACAGGCTCTGGATTTCTCATTTGACATACTGACACACTGAATAGCCATCTTTTAATCCCTAATTCTCTCTTTCAGCTGCACACTATTTAAGTGCTTAGCTGTAAATTGGATTAAAGCCAAAAAAGTACCACTGCAGTTTTTTTTACTCTGTATCCTAGAAATGCAAGCTTGTTTTACACCTGCTCTTCTACTGGTTTAAAGGCCCTTTTCCTTTATATGAAGATCTTCTAATTTTCCGTTACCTACTGGACCTCTCTGGTACTTTTTTCCACAACAGTCTGCAGTAGCTCCTAGTCAGATACCAAAATAATCAGATACCAGTAATTCAACCTTGTTTGGCCTTCTTGCATATTATGTATTTTGCACATTTCCAACTTCCTATTGGAAAAAAGAGTTCCGTAAAGCACCATGTTAAAAAGAAATTATCAAAATCAAAACAGAATCCCAACCATTACTACATCTCTACAAGATGCCTCTACATTTTCACAGCATGCCAAATTATTATAAACATGCTCCACCTTTCACATGAGTCTCTTTGACATCTGCATGAGGCTTTCAGTGACTTGAAGACCCAGGATGCAGGTAATTAGCTCTACAGGCAATACTTGAAAAAAAAAGAAAAAAGGAAAAAAAATTATTTTCTTCAAATGAAGCCTATAGTCATGTGATTAAAACGTTTCAAGCAGCCCGTGTTTAAAAATATTTTTAGTTTTACTCATTTTCTACTTGAAAAACAGTAGGATTTTTAAGGCTTTACTCTCTCATTTTCTCAGCTGATCTAGAAGCTGAGCTGTCATTGCAAGACAACCCCAATCAATTCTAACTGGCATCTCTAACTTTATTGACACTGTCTAGCATTAAGAAACAAGCATGAACACCTTATCTACAGCAACTAAAGTCTTCTGATTCTCTAAGCAACAAAATAAAGATGTCTGGAAATCAAACCCTAATAATTAGGAAAGTTACATAAGAGAAGGACAAAACAGGTCAAAACTTGCCTTCAATCATTCCATGAAGGAGCCCATTACTGTCTAAATTATTCTAGATTTGTTTGTTCCCCCCACATGGAATTTTTTCCTTACCAGAAAGAAATGTATATACATTGGGAGGTCATCTATTAATGCAGCAGTCAAACATTATCCCGTAGACAAATAGCTTAATTATAGGAGCCAAATATTTGAAAACAAGCTGGAATGTACAGAAAACAGGCTGAGTGGATTTTGAGAGGTTTTTAAATGAACGTGTGGTTTTTGATTAAGTACACATTTTGAAATTACTAAAACAAACTTTATTATCAAAGAGTGAATTTGCATCAAGCCTCTGCTCACCACTATATAATTTCTACAACGCAACTTACTAGATATTTGTGAGAAACCTCTTACGTATGTATGTAAGAGGCAGATATCCACACAAGTTCTCTGCTTTAAAAAAAAAAAAAAAAAAATTCCTCGTGGTGACATTTTGCCTGTGACATGGTTTGGAGCCCGCCATCCCCTCCCCATCTCTCTCTACTCGGGTGCCCGGCCCGCTCCCCC
>NW_010139205.1:0-926 GCF_000699245.1 Pterocles gutturalis | reverse complement strand
GCAGGCGGCGATGGAGGGGCTGAACGGGCAGGAGCTGATGGGGCAGCCCATCAGCGTGGACTGGTGCTTCGTGAGGGGGCCCCCAAAGGGAAAGCGAAGGTAAGGGCCGAGCCGCGGGCACGTGGAGGGACAGAAATCCGGGAAAATTCCCGGGAAGTGGCTGCGTGGGCTGGAAATGCCAATAAACCACCCGCCATGTGCTCTGCGCTCTCTTCCAGGAGCGGGCGCCGGCGGAGCAGGAGCCCGGACAGGAGACGCCGGTGATGGATTCTCGTTTCTCCCCGTGCGTTCCAAATCCAAACTGGGGGAACTGGGAGGGAAAGTGGCGGGGTGGGGGGGTTTGTACGTTGGGGACAGGGCATTTGAGGAGTAAAACAGTTCCACGTTTTGGCTAATTTGCTTCTTACAAGATTTTATTGTTTTAACAAGAAAATTTGAGGGAAGAAGCGAGACCTGAGGTTTCGAGGGGTTGATTTCACTGGTGTTTGCGGTGAACACGACCCCTGAGCCCGGTTACGTACTAAACCGCAACGTTTTGAAGCGTTTTCTGAAGCCTTTCAGTTTCCTGCCGTGTTGGCCCCTCTTCTTTGGGAGAGGTTTTTTTCTATACCCCAGGCAAACGTTCCTTTCATCTCCCGAGGGGTTTGTTCTGTTGATGTGACGTTTGCGAGCAAATTCAGCCTTTTAAATAACTCGGATTTTGTGTAAAAAAATGTCCTCTCATAATTTGTCCTTCATTAAACGTTCTGAGAAGCTGGAGCTGAGCCCTGGTTCCTCTCCTGCCTCTTTCCTGATTTGAGATTTGCCTAAAATCGGTTGAAGGCGCCGCCGCCGCTGTGCCGGCTCTGGTTAAACCATCCCCTGTCCCGAAGACGAGCTCCCGCGGAGAAAATAACCGGAGTTTATTCTCGAGCAGCTTGTGGTGG
>NW_010139204.1:316-2642 GCF_000699245.1 Pterocles gutturalis | reverse complement strand
GAGGGCAGGGTTTTGGCATCGCTGCATCCTCACAGAGCCGACTGCCCACCGAGCATCTTTGAATCGTTGTTCACAGGACAGGGAGGCTGCTCTGGCTACTCACCAGTCTGAGTCATCACCCCCTGTGAAAATCTATTTTTGCTGCCTCCTTAGAATCATAGAATCATTAAGGTTGGAAAAGACATCAAGGATCATCAAGTCCAACCCAACACCACCTAACTCACTCCTTGTCTCTGGGAAGAAGTCGTGATGCCTCCCGAGGGAGAAGGAGAGGTCCAGACCTTGGAAACGGTGAGCCCTGCCCCACTGCAGCACCCAGCTCCACCTCCCGGCATGGCCAAGTGGGTCAGGGCTGGTGTGGAGGCACTCACCCATCCCACTCACTGCTACAGCCGTGTCAGACGGAGGGATAAACCTTGCCACCGTGACACTGCAGCCTTTGGCAATAAGATCTGGATGGCCAGGCCAGTGCAAAGTCCCCCAGCAGTGCACAGCATCGCTTCTCCCAGCCTGGGACCTGAAAAGCCTTGTAGAACTGTACAGCTTTTTTTATTTGTAGGGTTGCAGGTAAAGGACACCCTTCCCACCCTGATCTGCATGCTGTGGGGTGGGCTGGTCCAGCACCCCCTTGGGTTCATTTTGAATCTGCTCCTGCCTGGCCACTGACAGGGGTGAGCACGCTGCAGGCAATGGATGACATGGGGGGGTTGCAGTCCCCTGACACTGCTAGGAAGGGGTGAGTCAGAGGCTGACAGCCTCTCTTTGTGCTGCAGGGCTGTCCCGCTTTCAGCTGAGACCATTAACTTTCTTCATAGTAGCTGGTGTGAGGCTGTGTTTTGGATTTGTGCTGAGGAGAAGGCTGATAACATACTGATGTTTCTAGTTGCTGCCACGACAGTCAAGGACTTTTCAGCTCCTCTGCTGTGCCAGTGTCTGCAGGGGCAGGAGAGGCTGCGAGGGGGCGCAGCTCCAATCACTAGCCTGGGATTTGACCTTAAGTTTAGGACTGAGACCCAAATTGGCCAATGGTATATTCCATACCATGCACATCATGCCCAGTATATAGATGAGGGTCTTCTCTGGAAGTTCTCTCTTGCTCCAGGTTGTCTCACTCTGGGTTTCTTCTCTCTCAGGGTTGTCTCAGTCTCTCAGACACTGAAACTCTTATCTCTGTTCTGCGATTGTGGTTTCAGGACTCTCCCTGCTCCAGGATGATTATCTGGGAATGGGCTGAGCCTCGGTCATTGGGTGGTGAGCGGTATCATTGTGTATCACTCATTTGTATATATTACTATTATTTTCAATATTATTGTAGTTTAGTTATTAAATAGTTCTTATCTCAACCCACGAGTCTCTTCTCCCTTTAACCCTTTAATTCCCTCCCCCATCCCCAGGAGGGGGATGGAGGAGGGTGGGTGAATGGCTGTGCAGTGTCTGGCTCTCAGCCAGGGGTGTAAAACTACAACAGTGGTGCAGGCTCCAGTTTTCTTTGTATCCTGCACCAGTGCCCACTCGTCCCAGCACCCCCAGTCACTCACCTGCCTGGAGCACTTGCTGGCCTCAACACTGAGACCACATGCCTGTCACTGGGCTTTCTCCACATCCACCTTCTCGCCCCCCTCCATGCCCACCTCTGCTTTGCCTACTCACGGTTCCCTTCATCTCTCTTTCTTCCCTAAACTGCCCCATCTGACTTCCTCCCCTCCTCCCCGCAGCCTCTTATCACCGTCAGCCAGGCAGGCCTCTTGCTGGCTCCAGGGTGAGGATCTTGGGGGGCTCGGGTGCAATGCACTCTGTGGAGAGAGAGGGTGACTATGTCCTGCCGCCTCACCAGCGGAATCCCGCCCTGTGCTCCTACGAAGCCAAATTTGAGGAGCCTTTGTAGCTCCAGCTCCCTGCTATCCACTCAGAAGTGCCTGGGGGGGAGAAGATGTAATCTTTACCAGTGTTTCATACCCAGAGTTGGAGCTGTTTTAAACACACATGCTGCCGCTTCCCTGCTAGGAAGGATTTCCTGACATTACTGAGCAGAGTTTAAAACTGATTTTGTTTGCTTTCCCTCCGCTGCTCCTCTTGGCTGGGCTGGGCTGTGTTGCTGAGACCCCTGGGGAGGGGAGAGGGCACGGCACAGCTTGGGTCGGATGGGTGAGTGCGCTATCGGAGCAAGGAGAAAGTGGGTGTCTGAAGTATCTTATGAGCAGTTTAGGATAGAGTGACAGCAGAGGAAGATTAACTGTAGGTATTTATTTCCCAAATGGACAGCATGGGCGTGCACGGCAGAGGGTGAGGCATCCCGCGGCTGCTCTCTGCACCAGTCCTGTCTGGA
>NW_010139204.1:0-285 GCF_000699245.1 Pterocles gutturalis | reverse complement strand
GGAGGGGGGAAACCCGCCCCCCCCCCCGCCACCCTCACAGAGAAGGCATTTCCAAGAGCTGGAAGGTTGCTGGTTTAATTTTTAGGAGAAAGGCAAGGACGGAAAGGCCGGCCGGCAGCCTGAAAAACCCTCCTGGGGGGACACTTGACTGCGAGGTGTTGACCCTCAGGGTAACGAAGGGCCCTTTACTTCCAGCCTGAGCATCTCACAGGGGAAAATTCCCCCCTGGGGCTGTCGCAGAAGATCATCCCCTCGCTGGAGGTTTCCCCCAGGCTGATTCCATCG
>NW_010139203.1:0-423 GCF_000699245.1 Pterocles gutturalis | reverse complement strand
CCAGGGCCCTGTCTGCCAGGGACCTTCCAGTAGAGCCGCAGTACCTTACAAGAGCCTCCAGAAAAGAGTGTGTGTGACGGGTTGAAATGAGCTGCAAGGATGGACTAGGGGCACTGGAGACTGAGAGAAAGGCAAAGGTAAGGCGGGAAAGAGACTTTACTTTTACACCTTTCGCCATGGCATATGAAGAACCCACCCTACATCTGTGCAGTGTCCAAGCAAGTGCTCAACTTTTCTACTTCAGCTGGCTCTGGCTAATTGTGTCCACACTTATAGGAGGGGAATGTGTTGAGTTCAGGCATGTCTCTTCTGTTCTGGGAGCCAGCTGTCTAACTCCAGGCTTTAGCCTGAGTGTGAGCTGGCCTGACTGCATAATAGATAATCAGGGAGTTAATCATCAAGAATGAGATCCAGCTTTAAGCT
>NW_010139202.1:4856-6073 GCF_000699245.1 Pterocles gutturalis | reverse complement strand
GACCGCCCATTGGCGCATCGCCTCGCGCACGGACTCGTCCCGCCCGCTTCTTTGTTTCATTGAATTTGTGAATGAAGCGTTGGGTTGGGACACGCCCGCCAATCCCAGTTCTTTTTGGCTCTCACCCAGTGGAGAGTGGGAGTAGCTTTAGCTTTCAGGACCAATCATATCGCAGTACTCCGGCATTCATTCACAAATGGAGCTCCCATTCATAAAAAAACCCTCCCAAAGTTCATTCATAAAAGGCTGCAAAAGCTCTCCAGCCATGCCTGCTGTGCATGGCAGAAGTGTGCTTAGCCTGCACTTTCAGACTCCCACCCAGCGTGGCACACGACCAGGCCTGCCCGTTCTCACGCACACTGCAGTCATTTTAAACCAATCTTCAGGTATGTTCAGTTCTGTTCTGGGGAAGTTCTTTAAGTTTCAACAAGATTTGGAAAAAATCTCACTCATGCATCTGGAGTGGAAATAAATAAAACCCTGGCTATGAAAATCATTTGTACTCTTACCAATGTTACGGGATAAGAACATAAAATAAAAATGTAGTCATGGGATTTGCACACCAAATAAGTGGTTTTGTGTGCTTTTGTGCATATCAGGTGCTGTCTTCTGTGCCATGTGCATACATCTTGTTATTTTTTTCACAGGTGTCCTTCAAAGTTACATGGTCATATTTAACATTTATGGATCTTATTGATCCTACAAAAAATATCAGTAACAGTTGGGACCCAACGATAATAAGATGATCATTCATGGAATGTCGTCTCCTGGAAGAGAAGTAGATACTCAAGAGAAAACAAGGGAAAGGTGAAAGTTATCCCTAGGGCTAAATGGAAACTCTACATTTTTGACAAGTTTTCTCTATAGCTGGTACCACCAGTGTGTTATCAGTGTATCAGGTGTACTGATATGCTTACTCTGAAAGGAGTATCTGTTATGCAGAATAACGTGTTTAAGTATCTAGTCAATATATTTTTTGATCTTTCTGCTGGCTGGCTACAAAAGACTCTGTTCCTAGACCCCAGCTCCCACAACCCCAAACACTGTAGACATGTGGTTAAATACATCACTGGAATTTAAACTTACTCAGGTTTGAGAAGATCACTGAAGCATATGCGTTAATCTTCTGAATTTTGAGTTTTATTTTGTTTCTGCTCCATGTATTTTGTAACAATCTATCCAGGCTGTTAATTTTAATCTAGTTTTATCAGAGAACT
>NW_010139202.1:0-4825 GCF_000699245.1 Pterocles gutturalis | reverse complement strand
AAGAGCGTATCTCTTCTGGTTAGATTGTTGTTAGGCAATTTATACTTCAAATGTCTTACAAAGTCTAAATGTCAACAGATACTCATGCTTTGTACTTTTACCTGTACATACCATAGCAAAATTGCAGTTTGACTCTCGGTTACTAGGGCTACATTTCCTGGTTAAGAGATAATAGATCCTTTGTTACTTTGGGTCTGATTTCAGTATATGGCTGTGCTCAGAACTCTAAACCGGATGGGATTTTCTACTGCAATATTTGTTCACTTTATGATGTTCTAACTTCCCATCCAACTGGCAGTAACAGAACTGCTGATGTCTTCACTTCCCAGTTGCTGTGAAGAGGGACTAGACACTAGAGTCTCTCTAGGGGACAAGCCATATAAGGAGCACCTGAGGGAACTGGAGTTGTTCAGCCTGGAGAAAAGGAGGCTGAGTGGAGACCTTATCGCCCTCTTCAACTACCTGAAAGGAGGTTGCAGTGAGGTGGGGGTCAGAGTCTTTTCCCAAATAACAAGCGATAAGAGGAGAGGAAACAGCCTCAAGTTGTATCAGGGGAGGACACATTGTACAATCTCTTAGGCTAGAAACAAAAAGCATGTATTGCATCACCTTAAAAGCAAAGAAACCATTAAGCAACAGTACAAGAGATGCAGTAATAGAATGAGGCAGTCGTTATCATAGCACAGCTGATCTTGATGATGAGTTAAGCATCACAAGGTGAAACTGATGCTGCTGATCATGAGCAAGGCCAGTCTCTGATTTATCCCTTGATGACAATAATGGCCTCAGGGGATGAAACATGCTTTAAATCAGTTTGCCTGTGCCCTAGTCTGCTTTTGTGTCCTGTACCCTTCTCAGTGATCTCTATGGATCCTTTCTTCTGTTTTCATAGAGTTGAAATAGTAAATATATTGTTGGTTAATAATTTGGAGGATGTAGAGCTTATAAATGGGATGAGAGAAGGCTTGAATTCCTGGGAAAGCTGCTGACTTCACACCAGGAAATATCGAGGGTGGACAAAAGGTTAGAAGTTAAAAATAACAAATTATGTAGTTCACTTGCTTGGTAGTTTTTTCTCCATTCTTCATGTGCATGTTGTACAAATATGTCGCATTTGTTTTCCAAGGCTAACTAATCAGATATGGGAATATGATTCTGGAGTTTCTCTTTGCAGGCTCAGCAATTAACATTCAGGGTGATTAATTACCTTCTGTTATTTTTTTCCTGAATTGTAGAGTGTGTGAGGAGTTCAGAAGTGATATACAAACCAGATGGGAACTGATTCTTGCTTATGAAGTATTAGCAATAGTTTTATTCCAACATTGTAACCTCCACTACCTGAGATGTCTCTTCCTTGGGTTTATAACTGATTTTTCTTAGTTACCAATCAAGTTCTGTGTCCACCCTCGTTGTTTAACACCTTCTGTCTATTGTGCAGGTTTGAGAAAACCCAGTCCTGAGTTTCAGGTGCATCCTCTGCAGTCTGCACCAGCTACAGCTAGTGCAGTGTTAAGGTCCCAGTGATAGATCCTGACACAAGCCAGAACAAACGGCAAATGTCTTAGAATGTTACAAACTGAAAGTTGAAAAAAACACCTCTCTGGTACTGCAGAATGGAGCATGAACAGACCTGTAGTTTTATAAAAATATAAAGAAAGAGCTGGATGAAGAGCTCAGGTTTCTTGACATCAAGTGTGAAATGACAGGCTGAGAGAGTTGAGGTGGTTCAGCCTGGAGAAAAGAAGGCTCTAGGGGGAACCTTGCAGCAGCTTTCCAGTGCTGAAAGGGGGTTATAGGAAAGATGGGGAGGGGCTCTTTAGCAGGGAGTGTAGGGGTAATGGGTAGGACGAGGGGTAATGGCTTTAAACTGAAAGAGGGTAGATTTAAATTGGACATTATGAGGAAGTTTTTTTACAGTGAGGATGGTGAGGCAGTGGCCCAGGGTGCTCAGAGAAGCTGTGGATGCCCCATCCCTGGAGGGGTTCAAGGCCAGGCTGGATGAGGCTTTGGGCAACCTGGGCTGGTGGGAGGTGTCCCTGCCCACGGCAGGGGGTGGCACTGGATGGGCTTTAAGGTCCCTTCCCACCCAAACCATCCTGTGATTCTATGATCTATGGTAGCAAGAGTTATTTGCTTATAATTTGATCTTCATGTTTTAATTTCAAGATGATGTGTAGGGGTGTTATGACAGGATATTTCTACTAGCCCATAGAACTTTGCCCATGAGACTTGCCGTGCTTTTCATTGCTAGGTGACTTTCATTAGAGAAGGTAGTCCCAGTATGGAAGGAAGTGTCTGGGTAGGTTTCTTGCACCTTTGTGGCTGTTGGAGACACAAAATAGACTCTGGAAAAAGCAGTTTTCTGCAAGGCCTTGTGAATAAAATGCCCCTTTTAGGTATTCATGCCAGCTACTTTTTATAATGTTCTGAATGAAAGAAGACATTTCAGGCACTTTGTCTGCAGGAAGGAAGCAATTAAATTATTAGCACTTTGAGAAATTAAATGATGTAAGTTATGGCAGAATAAGTTTAGCAAAATGTTATAATGTAAGAAAACAATTAAAAAGAGTTATATAAGGTTGGGTGGCTTCTTTATTGTGATTGAGTGGGCAGTTAATTGATTGTCATATTGCTGTAATGTACCAAGGCAGTTGTGAGACCAAATAGAGAAATCTCTGCTCGGGACATATGGAGATGAAGTGCAGAGAAAGGGACATATCTTCTAGAGAAATGGGAGTGAGCAGCAGTCTGCTACCCTCAATTCCTTTTCCCTGGATCCTGTGAAGAAATATGAAGTATAGAGAAATTCCCTGTCGTTCTGTTTGGCTTCCAAGGCCTGATGCTGCAAGCTTACAGCTAGCTCTTCTCATGACAGTGATGTGGGAAGCAGAAGTGCTTCAGAGCTGGACCCCAAAAATGGGAGAAGCACAGAGGTTGCTCTATCAGCGCTGGCAATGGAGCAATGCAGCTTTGTATTAGTCCTGCCACTGTCATCCTGTTCATTTCTGAGAGTGCTCATGAATCTGCAAACCCTCCTGGGCTGTGAGATGTTTTGTAAAGGAAGCTGGAGGAAAATTATATCCTTTAGTGTAAGCCCATTCCACTTTGTTTACCACAAAGAGAAGCATGTAGTTGCTGGCCAGGAAAGCACCTGTATTAGAGGGAAGGAAATTAAGCTGGAAATAGCAAGTTGCAAATCACTTGTATTGTTGCTCTGAAGAATCAGTTTCTTAAAATCTTTGACGATAAATCTGTGCTTGCTGGTGCTCGTGGATTTTGCACTATGCACAAGCAGTATCACGTCTTTGGCTTCATTTTTTTAGAATGGCTCGTACCTTTGTTGTGACTGCTTGGGTCCTGCCCTGCACCTTCATGAAGCTCAGATAAAAAACAAACAACCTAACTAAACCAACACTGGGTCATAGATGGCATCCCTGAGGGCAGATCAGGAGCATGGGTGCACATGGGCAACTTGCCAGTCTGTCTCTGGGCAGGGGGCTGACACTGTGGAGTCCTGCTTGCAACTCCACTGCTGTCTGGATCTTGGCGAGCTCTCTCAACTTCTGTGCCTCAGTTTCTCATCTGCAGAGGGGTGAGGTATTTGTATCCTTCAGGGACACTGGAGATGCATCATTAATTACTGCTTGCAGAGTACTGAAGTTGACCAGAAAGAGGAAAGGATTGGGTTAAATTCTCTTGCAATTAAAGCTATAATAATCAACATAATAGTAATTGCTTTCTTGTCATACAGTTTGGCACCTTCATTGCTCTAATTGCAGAAATCATAGCAACTTCTCCCTAAATATCTATATGTTACCACTTAAAAGAAAGTCACTGAAAGGCAAAGATAAGCATAGGCCATCACTCTGCAAACTGTTACAAATTTTGGAAAAGGTCTGGAAGGCTGGAGGAGAGTTGTCACAGCTTGAGCAGCACGAAGAACATGATGCTGAGAAAAGGTTGGAGTAGCTTAGAGCATGGAAGCTGCATGGTTCAGGAGTCAAAAGGGAGCTGCACCTTTTTTGTAAGGCATTTGAAGAAGTGTCTGCCTTGATTACCAATTTGTCTTCCTAACAGACATCACCTTAAGACTCCCAACCATTCTTTTGTATAGGATAAGGAAACAGTATGAAGCATCAAAAGCCAAGAGTTTGGGGGGCCCTCAAGGTAGTCAGGTCTGCAAGCTTTGTTCTCTTTCACTTTCTTTGCTCTACTCCTCAGTTTTCACTGTTTTTTAAAAAAAAAAAAATTCTGCCCTAAACCACTCAGTTTTGTCTTGAACTGGTGATCTCCCGACTTCGTCTGTTCTTGTGATGCTGGCTGATATGAGGAATATTTGTGTGACAGCAGGGATGACCAGAGATAAACAAGAGACACTACTGGAATAAGGTGCCACATGCAACAAGTAGGGGATTTTGTCAGCAACACTTGGCTGTGAAGCTGCATTGAAATGAAATGAAATTAAAAAGGACAAAAGCAACCAAGGTAGTAAGAAGGTAAATGAAGGTGCCAGTAATTACCAAGCACTCAAATCAAGGCAGGAAAGAGGAACCCAGACTTCATTTGTGGAGATACAGAGCCAGGGTACCAAAGCAAGACACATAGCTGTTAGCAGGTACTAGCAACTTATCCCATTACAGTTGAAGTAACCACCAATAAAACCTGATCAATGAAATCCCTTTTAAGTTGGTCGGATCAGTGACCCAGAAAATAGCTCCCCTGCAGAAAAGGAAATGATAGTCTATAAACTGAAAAGTCAATGGGAAAAATCTATTAAAGGGAGGGAGCTATAAGGAGACCTTTGGTGTTAAATGAAACCTTTTGG
>NW_010139201.1:659-880 GCF_000699245.1 Pterocles gutturalis | reverse complement strand
GCACCACGGACCGCAGCGAGGCCGCTGTCCGGCCCCTCACCAAACCCCCTCACTCTTTGCTTTAAATTCCTCCCCGGTCCTGATTTTTTCTTTTCTCCCTTTCCACCGGGCGATGGGCAATAGATTCCTACAAAATAGCAAGTCTGGGGGAAAAAAAGAAGAAAAAAAGAGCCGCCTCGCCCGGAGAGGCGGCGGGGGGGGTGGGCCGGGGGGCCGCGGCC
>NW_010139201.1:0-589 GCF_000699245.1 Pterocles gutturalis | reverse complement strand
TTCTTTCTTTCTCCTTTTAATAGATGATTAATTGCTTGCCCGGATTAGGCTTTTTTTTTATTTTTATGGCCGGTATATTGCAAGCGGAGAAGCGGAGAAACGCGCAGCGCAGTTTCTCGCAGCAAGCCCTAAGAGTAATAACTGTTTGCTAATTGTAAAATCCTTATCCAGAATGAGGTTTTGGGCAAACAATTTGTACGACTGTAATTACATTGTAAAAGTGTTTTAGGCTGGGTTGCACCGAATTAATCTTATAAAGGCCTGGTGGAGACTATTAAAAGGGGTGTTTTTTTAGGTTTGGGGTTTTTTTAAGTTTTTTTAGGAGGGGAAGGGAAAAGGGATGGGGAGAGGAGGAGATTGCATCTCTGGGAGTTAAGCCGCAGCCTCCCCCCTTCAAGGGACTTGTGAGATGGGGAATCGTTCCCGAGCGCCTTTCCACGGGTAAAGAAATAGAGAGATCAACCCCACGCCCGTGGCTCAGCTCCCACCACGGACCCGTGAGGTGGGGGGGGGCTTAGTGTATGAAAATGGCTCTTACCTGAGAGGTCTTTATTTCCCTCGCCGGGATTAAAAGGCCGATCCTAGCGGA
>NW_010139200.1:98490-104720 GCF_000699245.1 Pterocles gutturalis | reverse complement strand
ACCCATCTGCCAGAGACCCTGTGAAACTGGGGGCGTCTGCAGGTCTGTCCTCGGCCACTTGCCTCTTTGGGCTGGGCGGGAGCAGCTGTGCCCGCCGGGGCTGGGCAGGGCAGCAGGTGAGGGAGCGGGGCCTCGCAGTGCTCAGTTACCGGCAGCCTGAAGGCCTGGGAGTGGGTGGCAAAGCCCTTTGCAGTGACCATGGGGAAGCTGGAAGAAGTGTGGAAGGCAGAGCCTTCCCTTCCCCTTTCCCTTTCTCTTCCCCTGTATAAGTGAGAAGTTGTCTGGTTTCACACTGCTGTAGTTGCTGGCGGGTGTTGAAGAGCCCTGGTATCCAGGAATGTAAACCTTTTTTTTGCTTGTGGACCCTGATCACTTTGCCCGTCACGGGAGGAGCAGTTGCTCTTTCATACCCCAGGAAGCCCCGGTAGACACAAAACTGCAGAAATCCCGTCAGTATGGCGCAGGTGGTGACGCAGTTCACTTACACGCTGCCACGGCTGCACCAGCCTCCCAGAGCCAGCCTTGGGCTCAGGTTGAAATAGGTGCTCTGTCCCTGCTCTGCAGCCCCGGAGATGTGCGCACGGAAGGGACAGTTGCTGTCAGCAAAGCAGACCTTTCTCAGGTGACTAAGGCAAGCAGAGGTTTCCATCGAAATCTCTTGCACTTATTCTACTTGCAGGCCACAGTTCTGCATGTGTTTATGTGCACACAGGGGTAAACCACCGAGGACTTCGGTGGGACGGTCCCTCCGCAAGCGTGCGCGTGCATTTGCAGGGTGAGGGTCATGCATGTTCACCTCTGGTTGTGACAGGTGAAGCTGAGGCAGAAGGGGGCCCTTTTAAAACCAGGGGATTTTTTAGTGGAGTGAATGGGAATCAGAGAGCAAACTGAAACTTTTCAATACCTCTACGTGGAGTGGACCCTGTGCCAACTATAATAATCAGTGTGACTAATAGGGAACACCGAGAACTCTTCCATTATATCATGAGACATTACATCGTGATTGAAAAAACAGTCTTTGATGACATGCAAAGGATTGGCAAGTGCATTTCAGGGAATCCTCCTTGAAGAAATAAAGGATTTCAACCCATGTTCATCATGTTATGCATAATTTAACTTTCTCAGCAGTTAGATTGAATTTGCTGCTGTGGGTTTTACATATTCATCATTTAAATACTGGGGGAACAGAAGGTGTGTGAACTTGTTTTTAAAGTTACTCATTTATAGTTCCTTGGAGGAATTGGAAACTGGGACTTTACGATAATTTCACCATGTATTTCTAGACCTCGCCCAACATGCAATGGTTTTGCAAAATGCCAGATATTAGCAAAACTCCATTTGCATTTAGCCTCATAGAGCATACAGAGTAATATTTCTATATAAAGTATTGTGATATTGACTCTCATATTTTTTGGAATTTTAATATCTCAAGTGTCAATCAGGAAGGAGATTGTTGCCTTTATTACAACTAATATAGTAAAGCAAAGCAAAGAACTTTTTAGAAAATTAATATGCTCTGGGGAAATTCAATAAATCTTTGTTAGAAGAAAAAAGGTCATATATAAATATATAAAAGCTCGCTGTGTATTGTGCAAAAGTTGCTTACTGCTAAAGGAGTAATGCATTGTAAATCAATGGTGGGTCCCGCAGCACATTATGGCATATTTTATTGGGTTTTTACCTTAAGGTAAGGTATTTTATTAAGAGTATATAAGAGCACACTCTGCTGAATACCTTGTTTTTCACAGTGCTCTATACATAATGGGGTTTTTTTATTTGCTTCATTAAACATTCCTATAATTAATGCATTTAATGGAAATCCAGCAGTAACAAATATAAAATTTATTGTGGTTTTAAAAAAAAAACCCAAAACACTTTAGTTACTAGATTTTCCGTTAGCAAATGGCAATGACCAAATTCCTCAAAATATTTCTGTGCTTGCCCCAGAAATCTGCTAAAACAGGTGATGTTTTCAGCTGTGTAATGGGAAATAAATGCCACATAAATAATCCTTGTGAAGGACTCAGCATGAATGTAGAAGGAGAGCACCAAAAAGTGTCCTTAAAATAATCCAAAAACCTGCTGTTTCAAGCTTGATAAGAAGGCATCTGTATTAGCACTGGAGCTTGCAGGGTGAGTTATTAGGTGTTGAAAGACACCATCTAGGAAGTCTGACCCATCAGAATTTGAATGTAAAAAGCAAGTGACAACTGAATACATGAAAAGCCTTACAGCCTGGTCCCAAAGCCTCTTTCCCTGCCTGAAAAGCCCGTTTATCTTCGGATGAATAAGAGTTACAGAATTGGAACCTAAGGAAAAAATCGGTGGTATCCGTGGCCAAGGGAATGTCTCCCTCCCACCCGTTTGATTATAACCATGTGCAAGTTTGGCTAATGAGACTGCAGGGCTTTCCCCTCGCCTCTGTGGATGATTGTGGCATTTTATTTGAATGTCGATATGGTTTCCCATTCCTGTTCCTCACAAGCTTTTGGTCTGGGCAAATAAAAAAAGCGATGTCAGAACTGGAGAATCTTTTTACAGCGTATAAAAATCTCCCCATCTAATCCAAGAGGAAATCGTAATGTGGAGAACATCGGTGTTTTAATGGCCTCTTAATAAGAACGAGCTTGGCTGAAGCTTTGAAGAAGACAAATGGAAAGCAAAACAGCTCATTTCTCCTTGAGGGCAAGGATTAAGATTTCTAGAGAGGACTGCATGGATATGCCTTCAGCAGGTAAAGCTTTGCCTGAAGTCTCCTGGCGGGGCCCTGATGGCTGTTGGCAAGAGGAGGTAAGGGGGGGCAGGAAAGTGGGGGATGTGCTCACATTTTCTAGTTTCTCTGTCAGTCTATTCCTCTCTGTGTGCTGCTGGGAAAAAAGAAGACAATTCTATTTACCTAAATCCCTGGGTAATTAAGTCTCTAAATTAAAGCCTGAGAAGCACTTGAAACTCTCTGATGAAAGACCCTAAACACAGACAGCACACTCATAACTTTACGTGCCTGGGTTTCTCCCGAAGATTTGGGGATACACAGCAAATACTCTGTACAGCCACAGATAGGTGATCACATCTTATTTAAAAGCCCTCATTGCTCCCAACTGACAAGCTTGGATGTTTGCCTGCCTCGTTCCAAGGCCAGCGTCGATCCATTTAAAATTAATATTTTTCATTCCTCTCTCCGCCACATGCATTTAAAAGCTGTCCTTGGCTTCCTCTCCCAGCTGCTGGCTCCAATTAGCCCAGCAGTGCTGCCGGAGCTCTGCTTTGAGGCGCTGGTGGGATCCTACTGCTCTCATACCACGTTAGAAGCAAAGCTTTCCTGGACGTCTTCTGTGGCTTCAGCAAGCCGAGGACGCTTAATTTCCACTTGGGAAAAATGGGCCTTTTTCTCATCCTGTCCCAGAAAGGAGCTGTGAGTGCCAGGGTCTTGTTGGGTGTCATGCTTCTTCCTGTGGCACCATCCCTTGGCAGGGCTCAGCCCCGTGTCCTCCCTGTGCTCAGCCGGGGCTTGCAAAGGGATTTTTGAGAGGAACAAGGACTTTTGTGAGAGCAAAAAGGACTTTGTACAATTCTCTGTGAGCGACATGCAGCATAACATGCCACAGGAAATTGCCCTCATGAAGATAGGCCTGAAGCTTATCCTAAGCAATCAAAAATGTGGGTTCTGCTCTAGAAAGTAACTGTAAAAAGAAGAAAAAAATACTTTGGTTTAATCAGCACGTTCTGACGCTATCTTCAGAGTGAGGTTTGCTGACTCTTTGAGGTCAGGGAACAGGTCATGTTGTTTTAAAACTACTTTTGGCTTCGTGGGCTTTGGAGGGGAAGGGCAGCTCTGGGTGAAGCCTTGCTGGTGGGTCAGCACCTAAGTGCAGTCAGGGGGGTAACCCTCACAGGGACAACGGGGTGGCACCACTGACACTGATGGCCCAAGCTGTGGACACCATCTTGCTTGAGTTTCTGTCTGGTGCCTTGGACACAGCCTGGGGGTATGGCTTCACCCTGCAGCCGCTCACGAGCATGTTGGCCATTTCCATTCCACTGCCTTCCCCCTGCTCTGCTCGTTCCCTGCCCACCCACACACAGGTTCCTGTCTGCACCTCCCCAAGCTTAGCCTTACCAGTTTGGAAAGCTGGCCACTCAATAAATACCTTCTGCTGCATTTTCCCCAGTTTTAGTCTGTCACGTTGGCTTGAGGTACAGTGAGGTGAATGACAGGCCCTTGGTTCAGCTCAGCTCTTGCTGCGTGGTGGCAGGAGTCAGGTGCAGTGCCGGAGCTAAGCGGGTCCATGGAGCAGGACCCCTGCAAACGTCCCTGCCTGTACAGCCAGCATGCTCCCACGCTGTATTGCTGTGAGGCTGTGGGTGTCTCTGCAGTCCCTCCACCCCACTCCATGGAGTACTAGCAAGAAGAGGTGGCAGGAACACCTTCACAGAGGGCTAAGCATCCCTCAGCTTTTTAGGGGATGGGCTTAGGGGGATTGCGGGAGTTAGAGGCAAAGGGGGTGTCAGTCAGTGCAGCTTGCACATGCTAGAGCTGAATGATAGAAACTTTGCCTCTGAAGGCAAGCCACCATTGTGGTGCGACAAAAGCAAAGCTACTGCTCCCTCATCCCATTCAGCTTGTGAAAACCGCCTGGCTCTAGCTTTAATTCTGACAATTTAACTTTTAGATCAAAGTACAGGGAATAGCTACAGCAAAACACCAGCAACAGAAAACCCAAG
Source organism: Pterocles gutturalis (assembly GCF_000699245.1). Taxonomy (NCBI): domain Eukaryota; kingdom Metazoa; phylum Chordata; class Aves; order Pterocliformes; family Pteroclidae; genus Pterocles; species Pterocles gutturalis. The sequence goes on along the minus strand of NW_010139200.1, from coordinate 99,998 downwards.
CCAAAACAATGTCTGCTGTTGTGACACCAAACACAATCCTGTGTAACCGGAGTCCGTGGCCGTGTCCCGCTGTGGGCCGTTCCTTTTTCTCATCCACAGCTACGTGTTGTCTTTGCAGCACAGCTTCTTGAAGCTAAGAAAAACTTCTACTAAGCTGGAATTGGTTCGGCTGCCTTATAACACAGAATGAAAATGATTAGTGAAACAAAAGAGAAGGTGAGAGGAGGATATGGAGTCCATCCATACAAAGCCTCCTCTCTTCCTATGTGATCCATTATAATCCAGAGGGCCCCAGATTTAAACTAATCTATTTCTGCCTTTATTTATTTTTTCTTGACTGAATTTCCTATATGAACTGGCCAGTTATGTCAAGTATTTTTCTTTCTTTTAACTTGACTTGCTGTCAGCTGAATGCAATGCCCTGTGAAAACACCTGCTGACCTGCTGTATACACACATACACACTCACTTATGCACACATCTATACCATCTCCATCCATATATTTATATTGTCTATAGGTATCTGTATGATCTCATCTGAATATGTATAGCTATATAATCTATATCATCTGTATCTATATCTAAATCTGCATCTATATATTATTTGCTTTTAGAGGGGGACACACAGCTTGCAAATTCCTCGAGCCTCTGCAATATACACCTTCAACCTCCCCTCTCTTTTGGGAAAGGCAGCTGCCCTGTTGGTTCTAGTTCAGGCTGCTCTGGCTTGCTCTGGTGGCAAGTCCTGGGGGAATGGGCTGATCAGGTTCACTAATGGTCAGGCTCTCATGGTATTTGCTTACCTAACACAATCAGAACATGTGTCTTAAATATTTTATCAGCTTTGTGGGGTCATTCTCATACCGTGGCATTGTGTTGCACTGGAGAATAGAGCAGGCTGGAGGAAAAATGGTGCTCAGGAGTGCTGCAGAAAGCAGGTTTTAAGCAAATGGTAAGCACTAATGCCCTGCTTAAAGCCACTAAAACAAATGTCCCTGTTGCAGCAGGGCAGATGGGAGGCAAAAAGAAGTTAAGGCAGTTGTAATAACAAAGCAAAACAAAAAAAATTTAAGTAAATGGCTGCAAACCCTCAGTTGCTAGCTCTGATCTGAAGGGTTGTGGCAGTCCTGGTTTAATTTTTTGATCCCTTCTTTCCCACTCTTAATTATTTACTCCCTTGAAACCAGTTCTCAGGAAGTTTTGTGGTTAAGCTTGTGCTTATTTCCTGTGGGTCAAGCTGCCAAATGTCTGTGAGTAAATCACTTCTGTAAAGAAAGTGGGTGCAACAGGGTAATTCTGAGGGTAGGTCCAGAGCTGGAGTCTGCTGTAGTGGGGCCTCAGCAGCCAGTAGCTGTTGCGGAGAGAAAAACCAGTTTACCCTCTAAACCAGCACATTGCCTGCCTTCAGCTGGGCAGTGCTGTCTCCAGGGTGGGCAGGAAGAGCTGGGAGGTAGCTCTGTACTGTAAGTCTTTGCTAAAGCTGTGGATGGCAAGGGTTGCTGATGGGGG
>NW_010139200.1:53417-98459 GCF_000699245.1 Pterocles gutturalis | reverse complement strand
GGGGGGGCACAACCAGTTGCTCCATTTCTGAGGCTGTCCCCAAGTGCTGCGTGTGGGGAGATTCCCCAAGAGGGGCTCAGACTTGCTTTGGCTCTTTTATGCTGAGAGTCAATGTGATATCAGAGAGCTTTGCACCCTTGCCTGCTCAGTGTTCCCTCTATCCCAGTATTTTTAAAAAATCACCCCAAACTGACAAAAAAACCCACTCATGTCTTCCTGCTTCTCCATCCCCCTGCTGAAAGGTTTCTTTAGCACCAGTCCACTTCCAACTTCTCAACTCTTGCCTCTGTTTACGTCTGGGCTTTTTTCGATTCACACCCCTTCGCTACCCCCACACCCCTTTTTTTGAGGGGTGTCTGCTTTCTTCAGATGCCTGTTGTTGATCTGTTATGCTGTTTGCTTTGTGTCAATGCCTGTGGGTACCTACAATGCCCTCTGTGCTGGCTTATCATCCCTCCCCAAACTCTGTGCTACATTGCCATTAGCCTTGTGTGCTCTTTCAGCAAGTAGCTGAGGCTTTGGGAGAAAACTGGGGGCAGCTTGAGAGGCAAAACAGGTCCAGCCAAAGCTAGAGGGGCTGCTTTGGCAGGAGGAAGGAGTCTTTCTGCACCACTGCTCCAACTGATGTAAGCTGGAGCAACCCTCACTGATGCAGAGCATCCTCAGCCCAGTCTAGTTCTGTCTGCATCCCTGCAAAGGAGAGAGGAAGGAGTGTGCGCTCACACTGATTCATTTTTTTCTCTAATAATAACCTTGTTATGATGTCCAGAGCAGCCTGGAGAGAGCAATAGTAACAGTGGACTGCTTGGAAGAAGAACAAATGTTGCAATCAGGTTTCGGAAAGCATGAATCAGCTGTGAAGTGCAGTGTTACCTCAGTCTGAATACATCTTGCTTGGCTTATACCGTCAGGTGTAGATATAACTGCATGGACAATAAAATAGTCCTGTGATACGCCTTCATGAGAGGCATCTATTTTTATGGATATGATGATCCTATTTCAGTATTTGGTCCCAGAGCAAGAGCCCTGCTACATAAATACAGGTTAAACTGTGGCCTGACAGCCCAGCTTTAAAGGCGACACAGAAGTATACAGCCTCAGAAATGGCTTCAGCTAGTGCCATGCCTTGATGTTTGGGGAAGATGTCTGCTGTACCCCCTTAAAGAGGGAGCCACGTGTGCCCACTGCCTCATCTTCCAGCTTTTATGAAGGGAGAATGGGAATAGGGGCATGGCTCTGCCTTTTTCCTACCCATTTTAGGAGGGTGAATGCTCTTGGCCAGATTTAGCCTTTTGAAAACCAGGGGGAGAGCAGCAGAAGCTGTGCTTGTGCCAGGGCCTCCAAGGGAGAAGCACGGTCATGCCACATGGGGCCAGTCTCCTGCAGTGCAACACCGGGACCGAGCGCTTGCTGGCGGGCTGGGCCCTGTAGCTGAGGCTGCGCCTCTCAGGTCTCAGACTCCATCGGGTCAGGCCATCGCTCCAGGACTGCCAGCAAGGTCACCAAGTTGCAGTAATCTAAAACTGGCTTTCCCAGCGGAGAGATGGGTTCATCCTGACTAACTTTAGATTACAGTTTATGCTTTATTGTGCCAAGGTCTGTATTGGACCAATTTACAGTGAGAAATGAGGTTGGCAAGATAACAGGGGCATCACAATTAGAGCTAATTAGCCCAGCAGGAAATCCATTTCCAGGCAGCTTTTGGCAAGAGGCGAGGTTGGCGGGATAACAAGCATAGAGTGTATTTTGATATAAGCACACTCCAGCTGCAAGGAAAAGTAAAATAACAGCTTGTCTCATCCTTATGCAGAGGCCTCACATCAGGCTCCACCACGTAAGTCTTTTTCTTTGAGGCTTTGCAGCCTCCCTGCTTGGAAAAGCTTCAGAGAACTTGTTCTTGCAAAGTCTCCTCAGCTGCTGGAGGGCAAAGGTGGGCCATAAGGTCTGCACAGCCCCTCGCTCCTACCACCAGACAGGAGGATGCCCAGCACCATGGTCCTGCTCTGATTTCAGGGGAGATGAGGGACTGCAGCTCAGAACAGAAATCACCGAAGACTAGCTTGGTTTAATTGCAGGAGTTATCTGTACCATAAAATGTCAGGGGTATAGACACAGCCAGACTAATGGAACTATTTGTATTTGAGTGCTTTATTATATTGGAATTGCGGTGATATTATTAACATTTGTACAAATGCACAAAATTCCTGTCTCTTCTAGCTAGAAAGAGATGTAAAAATCTGACCTAGTTGAACAGTCTCAATGAACTCATTGTCCATTTGTAACAATAATGGGTTCACAATGCAACAAAAAGCTTAACATAAAATTAAACATATTAAATGCTGCAGCAAGTATTTACACTTATGTACCAAGAAAAAAAAAATTATCTCCCTCCAGTAAGGAAGGTGGTTGCTTTACAGAATAAAACAAACAGACAAACAAACACAAAACCTTTGCATACAATACAAACAACCTCAAGCCCAAAACTTACTGTGACAGCACCTTTTTTAATATAATATATATATTTATACATAAACTTCGATAGTTTAGGCTTACTCCAAGCAGTGCTAAAAGTTCCTTAAAACCAGGACAACAGCAATAGTCCGAAGAAGCAACGTTCAGTGATGAGTTCTACCCAGTGTTTGAACGAAGCTGTGACAGAGAGTGGTACAGAGCTCAGGGCCATGGGCTGGGAAACACTTGGGTCCCAATGATCAAGTCCTTGGCAAAACTCTCAGTGGCAAGTATTCTTATTTGGAAGAGCAAATACACCTTTCATGCAAAACAGTTTGTCTTGTGGAAGCATAGTAAAGGTTGTCTCTGACAGGGATCTCCTCACAGTCTCAGCTGTGAGGGGTGAGGGAAAAAATTTATCTGGTATTTCCTAAATTCCAGCAAGGAAAACATTTCCTTTGAAATGCCCTATCAACCCTCCCCCCTCCCTCACTTCCTGACACTGCTGCAGCTTCGGCAAAGCCAGAAGGAGCTTTCAGTCTTCATTCAGAAGGCTGCCGCATAGATTTTTGGTCAAGAAAGAGATTTGGGTCTAAGAGTCTCACAGCATCAGATGGCACGCTCTGACCGTGGGCTTCGGGAACAGTTCCACCAGGTGAAACTCAACATCACTAACATTATATCTGCATAAATAATAGAACTGGAGATCCTGAATCCCAGGTATTACACATTGGTCTAAATATAGTGAGTTGCAATTATTGATTTCAGTCCAAAGAGAGCCTGGGAAAGGATCAGATTTCCACTTAGAGAATCAATCTTGTCTGTGAGTGTGTGTGAACACTGACATTTTTGGCCTCATGCAGTTTAGGATTTGTTATAAAGTCATTTTGAAAGCTATGGAAAACCAATAATGGTAAGCAATTTAGCTCAAGTGTAAAGCCACTGATAAAACTGAGATAATTGCAAGCTCTGAAAAAAAAACACCCAGAGGTTACGGATACAAACAGTCTCTTTTGTCTTTGCAGTAACATAATTATTTCAGATGATGAAAAATTGAACAATTTTTTCTTGGTGTTCAAATCACGTGAGATTTTATTGCTTTTGTTTGTCCTTAGAAGTTTTTAGTCTCTTTTTTTTTGTTTTGTTTTTAAAGGTGCTGTCCCTAGTCAAGTTATAAGGCAACGTATTTTATTGATTCAGAACTCTACTACATAGTATGGCCACTGTTATCACTGCAGCTTCGCAGCTACCATGGGTTGGACAACAGTCAAAGTGCATGACAATGCACAACAGAGCCAGTCTCCTGACCTTACAATATACAGGACACTTTGGTTCTTGGGATCAGAGATTATAAATGTAGCTTAGATGCCGCCTTACACACTTTGCATAATAAAACATTTATATGCTGTCATGAAGAGGGTGTAAAGTCTAAGTCACACTGCAGACTGGCTGTTCTCAGCTTCTCCATTCGGGCAGGTGTGAGAGACAAGTTGTAGATATGCCACCAGTGAAAGCATATAAATGTATCTGGTGCAAACGTTTTACGAGAGTATTTATAAATGATTCAACAAGGGAGAGCAAGAAAGAGAGTGAGAGCTAAAGTGCAATTTTAAAATAATATAAATAATTGAAATGTAGAAATAAGATACTAATTAGTTGTAACTGGTTTTGTTTTATAGGCACAGTTTAGTTTTTATGTCTACAGATCAATCTTTTTCTCTTCTTCCCCCTCCAATAATTTTCTCTGATGTATAATGGAGTTTCAATGGTCTAAATCTAAGGAACACTGCTTAGTAAGAGGACAGAAGAGGCAATGATAAGGCAGTATAGTGCAACTCACTATGTGATATTAGAAAAGAAACAAGGATGGGGTTAGATCTTCCATGGTGATGTATAAAATCAGCCTTGAAAAAAAAAAAAAAAAAAAAAGAAGAAAAACCAAAGACAGGCTTTCCAGTTATATGTTGACCCATGCTTTCCAAAATGAGAGAACACATTTTCCAATACAAAAGAAAGCACTGAAGGTTCATAATTTGTTTTGTTGTTACAAAAAAAAAAAAAAAAAGGCAAAAAAAAAAAAGCAGATGCTGCTTTAAGGAAAACTTTTAATTCTAGGAATTTCTGTACAACTGACCTCAGCAAGCTTTTCCATCTTAGATGGATGACTTCTGCTTGAGACCCTGAAAGATAAAGATGCACACACACCTAGAGTAGTTTATTGCAAAACTAATCTTGTAACTTAAAAAAACCAAACAGATTCTATACAAGAATACTGTTCAAATGGAATGTGTTAAAATAACATTTATTAATAAATACTTTATAAAATTCTATGTGAATACTAAATTAATAGATTCCTGTTTTAAAATTGCTTTGGTCCTCATGAATTTTCATAAATTCACTCTATACGCTTTTTTTTTAAAAAAGGTATTAGCTGCTAAAAAGCACATTTTGCCTAAACTAAAAGGCTAGTTTTCAACGCTAAATATTGTTGCTTAAAAAAATATGAATCCTCAAAAGTTGGGCATTTAACAACAGTTATAGCTGGCTTGTTAGTTAACAGGACAGAGTCAGTTAACACACTTAAATCCACACGCACTGAGGCACTGAACCATTGACTTTCCACTATTCAGAAGATGGGCAGCAGACATTTAGCTTCATAGCAGGAATTAACTCCCAACAGCATTAAATTCTCCATAAACCATCATCATCATCATCATCGTCATCGTCTTTATAAAACACACCATGATAGCACACAAACTACTTGTCTCCCACAGGCAGCGTTATGAATATGGCTTGCATTAAATTGACTCGGGGAAGGGGGACCAGGGATGAAGGAACACAGCATCGTTTCTTTCCCATCAAAGTATTGCAATTGTCCATTGCTGAGATTTCCAACGTGCTTCCGATGTCGCATGATGAGAGATGCCATCCACAGAAAAAATTCCTCCTGAACGAGGTTACGGCCAAGGCTTGCCGGCCTGCTGGTGCCCAGCAGAGCAGGCGAGGTAAGTGGTCCCAGTCATCCGCTGGCAGCGGGACGGGCCATGGAACCTGGCAAGCCCAGCAACGGGCTGGATTGGCAGGGCAGGAGGAAAGTGGAGTAGGTACCAGTAGTAGCTCGCGGAAAACCAGGATTTCTCCTTGACGGAAAGAGGCTGGGAAGTGCATTTAGAGTGACGTGCTTAGGAAGAGGCTGCTGACACCGACTGGGCAGCCAAGGGACATCGCAGAGACAGAGGGGCAGGGGCTTCTCCTGCAGCCCTTGCTCAGGCAGCCTCCAGTGCCCAGCTGGACCAACAGCTTGAGGAAAGGCTGCAGGATCACTCCCCTGGAAAACAAGAGCATTTTAATGTGGAAGCGAATCTGATGAATAATATAAGGTGCCTGGTATGGTTGGTCCTTTTACCGATGATATAGCTGATATAAATATGCTGCATGTTGTCTTGGCCTGTGAACCTGTGACAGAGTTACAAGAAGCAATAGTAAATAGCTTTTCATCCTTTACTTATTTCCACATCACTAGCAAGGATTATACCTAAAGGCCAATAGTATAGAGAGGAGACATTTCATTGTAATTACACATTTACGCCAACATGTGTGGTTGGCTTGCCTAGTTAGCATTAAAAAAAGAAATAATTGAGCTATATATAATACACATCAGTCAAACTGTCAAGTTCCTGAATTTAACAAAACTTAGGCAAGTTTTTTTCTTTTTTCTTTTTTTTTTCTTTTTAATGTAGAGGCTTTCAGTTTTAACAGCTAAATATTTTAATTGAGGAGACTGAATAAAATGAAGCTAAACTGTAATTACAGTGCAGTGTAGCTCAAGTAGGTATTCTAAGATTACCAACAACTTCGATTTTTATTTTTTTATGTATTTAAGTGCTATCCATATAGAGGATTTTTTTTTTTTAAATTAACCCTGCAATGGCATTTTCTTTTTCATGGTGAATGATAAAATTCACACACAGGGGAAATGCTTATTTGTGGTTTTTTTACGTAGTGGATACTCAGCTGGAACATTTTGCTCGACTGCATATTTGAAAAAAGTTTCCTTGGGAGCCATGATGAAGCAAAACCATTTAGCTATTACAACTGGAGGTTAAAAAAAATTATAGATTCAGTATTTAAAACACTTTAAAAGTATATGTCTGTCTAAAATATAATAGAAAATCCTTTACATTTGTATTTTTTCATAACTTTTTTTTTGGTTCTTAGACTATATAATCAAGTCAAGATTTACACTGTACATTAAAAATCTTCTTTTGAATGTATTTGCATAAATGGAAAGCGAGCTGTTAAAGAATACTGATAAAAAGTTAGTTACCAAGATAAGAACTAATTCGGAAAAGAATGATCCCCAGAATTTTGCTTTCCCTTCCAGGCGGGCCCTGCTCCTTACAGTGCCTCATGCTTCAGTTGTTGCACTCTCCCTCGTGCACGGAGAAGAGCCACCCTTTTAAAACCCACCACTCCTCTGAAAACCAGACACACAGCTTTTGAGGAAGAGAACTTTGCTTCAGAACAAAGTCTGTTCAGGGCTAGAGGATTTGCCAGGAATAACGTGGATTAGCTTTTGCTATTAAAGATGCAGCTCAAAATGTTTGAACATTTATCACCAGCTTGGAGCCCACTCCTCAGGTAAGCCGTGGGAGGTTTTGCCACTGACAGATTTGAGAGCAAAATCAGGTCCCAATATAGGGCAAGGAAGCATAATTAACTGGCATCATCTCTGGCTGATTTTCCCATCAATCACTGGTACCACTTGGGGATGCAAATCAGTTGCGCTGAGGGGCAGGCCCAGAGTCCAAACAAAAACCTTAATTGTGGCATAAGGCTCTTTTCCAGACCCTCTTTGCAAGCTGAATTTTATCCTGAGTGCAATGGGATTTGCCATTCTTGCAGCACTTTTTAGCAGCTGCATGCCTTCTAAAAATTATTTAGTGTCCTAATGAGACAATTCCTTACCCACGGTAAACAGGCGTTAAGTGCCATTAAGGTCAGTGAAGCTACACTGCTGTCTGCCAGCTCTGGATCGGTCCATGGATGCTTAAAGGAATGCCTGCAGAGAGCAGGTCTTTCCCTGGGAATTAAAAATGGCATTTTTCCAACTGTGCAGAACTGTCACACTGATTTATTTCTCATTTATAGCCTGTGAAACCTGAGGCTGTTAGCTTTCGTTGCTAGAACAACGCAACCGGGTTAGGGAACAGAACTTTTCCGAATTATTAGATACTACATGGTTTTTTTTTCTATGTTAACAACCGGCAGTGCAAAAGAATTGCTGTGATTCTCAGGGGTTGCTCACTACGCCAGTACCCCGCTACAGAAGCTTAGAGGTCTGTTAGCATCAACACAGCTGGCTCTCAATCCTGCTTCACCTGGGGCTGCACTGCTTTCACCTTTTGCTGTTTATTAAAAACACTAAATCAGGAGCATTTCTATTTTTTAAAAGCCAAACACTCGGTGCAGCCCAGCTGTGGATGAAGAGCTAGTGAAAGCAGCAGCCATTCTGACAGTTTTTAGGTGGGCTTGAAGTTTTTCCTTCAAGAAAAAGAGAGGGAAGCGAGAGAAAGCCTTGGAATGAAAAAAAGCAGGGAAAAAAAGCTGGAGGATGAAAGGGGTTTAGGAAGGGAAAAGGAAGATGTAAGAAAAACTGGAGGATAAGAAGGGCAGGGAAGGAGAGAGAGGCAAAGGGGGGAGGGGTAGACAAAAGAGCATGTTATTTGGACTTGATTTTGTCCTGAAAGCCACATCCTATATAACTGCTTTGAAAGAGGCTCTGAATGCAAGACAGGATCGGCTGATAGCACAATGCTAACTCATTTTTTATTGTGCTGTCAGCAGATGCCCTCTCTCTATAGCCCAATTACTCCTAGTTACCTACACATGACTCTGTTTAATACTTTTCATGCCTCACATTGGCTAACAAGCTGCAGTTTAACACAACTCCATATTTCTGAGGCTTCAGGTGAGAAGGAAACGCGACTATGTACAGGAACAGTTAGGTTTATAAACAAGTAACTGGTACCAAAAAAACTGGAGAAAGCACCAAAGCATTTCTCAAGCTGATAGCATATTAATTGCATAACTCCCTTTTACGTAACTAAGTATAAAAGACATTTTAATAACTATAAAAATGAAAGCCAGAGTCTTTCAAGAACCGAGGAATCTTCCAGGCTTGAGTTACAGTTGCAAATGTTCTTAGCACAGACGATGCTTTGATACACTACCACGCTCCCCTAGCAGTTTCTCATCAACCACTTTTAAAGGATGGGGTTGATGTCTGTTCTGTGGCTGGCAAGCTGGGTGAGAGTGGAGCTTCCCACGACGTCGCTGACAGAGGAGGAGGTCGTGATGGTGTTGTGCTGGATGACTTGCTGCTGGGAGCAAGCTGGGACTGGGCTTGCAGGAGGACTGCTCTCGGGACCTGGGAAGGGGGTGAGGGCACAGAGAAACACACATTCATTTTTCCATCTGAATAACAAGCCCAGGCTGGGTGACACTTCTGGAAAAGGGATGCACTACTGTGGCAGCAATACTAACAATCAGAGGCATGCACAAGTCCCAGGATTTCAAAATACATGGTTATCCAACACTCTTTGTCTTCTGATCTTTTGCAGTTTTTGTTACTTTTTTTAAGCCGTCTCCGATATCAACCTGACTTTGGGAGTTGGGACCTTGAAAAAAGTCCAAGATCTTAACAATTATGAAACCAACGTCGGGATAAAAAGTCCGATATCTTAAGATCTATAAAATCAGATGGGATGCTTAAATGCTTTATTCGCTCCGGCAGAAATCAAAATTAGAGTGCACTGCAGCACAGAAAATCTAATTCAAGCAACAGTTGATAGGCATGTAATGCAATTATATATTTTTTTCTTTGAGTACTGTTAAAGAGCCAGATGCATAGTGATGCAGAGGAGACAGAAATGGGCTCTATTTTAAGAGAATGCTGCAATCTAGCAAATACTAACCCTGAGGCTCTTCTGAGCCATTCTAGAGCCAAGCAAAGAATTTGTCCCTGAATTGCCACACTTGTAAAATGCATCAACCAGACAGAATCGACTCAACATCTCCATTAGATAAGAACTTTTGGAGAAAAAAAAAAAAAAAAAAAGATAAAAGTTAAAAAAGAGTTAACAAACCTTGAAAACCTGTGCCACGCCTGGTCTGCACCACTGTCAGAGCACAGTACCATTTTCACTGGAGGCAACTGTAATGTTTTCCTTTTTAACTTTCCTTTTGAGAGTTATTTTAAGGTTCTGGCAGCGCTGTGCCGGAGGACTCTTGCAGGTTTGGAGCTGTGAGTTCAGGCGGGATCCTCCGCCGGGAAGCGAGCGTCCATCCATGTGCACCTCCTTGTGGAAGGGAGGGGTGGGGAAGGCTAGGTCTGCTGTGTGGGGTGTAAACCAGGGCTTTTTTGGTTTTGAGCGGGGCTGGATAAATAAGGGCAGGAAATTGGATGGCTTGGATGATGTTTGAGAAGACAGGTTGAAGTGATAATATGACCAACAAGGGGTTCTGAAGGGAACTTTGCTTTCCTGTGAGGAGTGTGGAGACAGTGCAAACATACCAGCTACTTACTTAGATATCCTTGCGATTCTTTCTGCATAGCTGTTATCGGACAGTCTTTATGTGTTAACAATAACTGTTTCAGCTGTGCTACCTCATTTTTCAGCATGGAAACCTCGTTCTAGAAAAGAAAGAGAGGGTTTGGTTTGCCACAAAGCTTAAACCAGGCTCTTCTGCAAAGTTTAAATCCACAAACACAGAAATGGCTCCACAACTTCGGAAGAACTGAGCAAAAATGGCACTCGGTGCTCATGTGCTGGGTTTATGTAAACATTTGCTGCAACATTATTTTATAACTCCTTCTGAAGGCAATTTGGCTTCCAGATTTGGTGACATAAACTATCAAATTAACTAACTTCAAAGCACCAGAGATACTTGAGGCAATGTTAATCCACTTGGGGAAATACTCTGGCTCTCCACATCAGGACAGGGGGCCCAGACCTGTGGGGGCGAACAGCAGCCTGCTACACTTGGGGGCACAGTGGCAGGGTTGCTGTCACCTACAGCTCCACTACAGCCAGAGTATGGGTGCTGCTCGCATCTCTGTTTTGGCAGAGTGCCATTACACAAATGGTCTTTCTGCTCTTGGCAGCACATGGGCACATCTCTGGATGGGGCAGAAGTACTGTAAGAAAGGCTTTTATTACCATATTCAGGGTATTTTCACCTATCCATTTAATTTTCCTTACTGGTAGACTGATTTATGTATGCTCCTATCTCACTGGCTTTGAATGGGGGTTTAGCTACCTGCCCTGCTCTGAAGAAGCCTTTTGCAGCCGAGTTAATGGCACTTCCAAAAAAAATCCCCGCAAAAAGCAGTGACAAGAAATGAAAATAAATACAACTCCACCTAGTGAAGGCTTCTAAATCCCAAGACACCTTTTTCCTGGCTTATCCCGCTAAAATGCAATTATTTCTTTAATTGAGGCACACAAATCTTGATTAATCTACTTCGATTATGCCTGCGCTGCTGCTAGCAGCTGGCTGTGCAGGGAGAACTCTGAAGGCAGTGAGGGCCTGCCAGCACCACCAGCCCCTCCGAGCACAAAGAGCCCCTCTGTGTCCTCGAGGGTGCAGACAGTGGCTCGCACCTGAAGCTGCATGTTTGTCTGGGTGAGCTCTTCTGCTTTCTTTTCCAGTGACATCACCCAGACCTTCCTCTTCTGTCTGCAGCGCGTGGCGGCAGCTCGGTTCCTTTCCAGAAATTTCCGCCTCCTCTCATCTGGGTCTTCGTCCACCACCCTCCTCCGGCGACCTCCGGTCGGCTGCGGTGGCTGTATCGTCTGCGTGGGCTGCATCTGCTGCGCCGCTGGTGAAACCTGGCGAGGAAGAAGAGGTTTGGCAGGGGGTGGTGAGGGGGGAAAGTTACAGAGAGGGATGCTGAAATGGGAAGGGAAATCTCATACACTCATCCTGCTCCCTGGTGAGGTGTGCAACAGGCACAAGGTGAAAGGCTGCACCAGATGCCACTGAAATTAGCTGCTGGCAAGTCCTTACCATGGTCAAAGGGGAGATTTTTTTGAAACGATCCTCTGAATATTAGTAGGGAAAATATTTTTCCCCTTACAGTTAGTTATTAAAAACATTTGGTTAGGTACTTTCTCTGCCACCACCTATTTCAAACCTGAAATGTCAAGTTTCTCTCAGCAACTCTTAATCAAAGCAGAGGACTGTAGCGGCCTTATTTCTCTCTTTCTCTGGTTTTTTCCAATTGCCTACAAAATTTTAGGACATTTCTATTTCACAGGCTCTTCCATCTCTGTCTCACACTCTACCACCTGAGTGGGGCTGGAAAGCCACGGACTGGGATCACACAAGGCCAGCAGACCCCGGTGCACCTCAGCTGGGGGCCAAAGAAAGGATTTAGGTACCTGAACTTGACCTTGCATTTTGATATAACTGCACTGTGTGGAGAAGGGATATTCCCCTTCTCAAGCTATTGCATTCGACCCCCGGTGGATGCCATACTCTATTCAGCAGCCTGGCTTTGACTACAGAGGCACACTGCATCTAGTCTCACTGCTAAGAAACTGTGGGAAAATATGTATTTATGCTTTTTCAAGTGCAGGAGAGTACTGATCCTGTTCCTGAGAGTAACTGGCCCATGCCATTACAGAAAAGGCATACGGCAGGGGCAGCCCCATGTATTCTGTGCTCAGACTCCTGGGTGGATGAAACACATGCCCATGTCCCTGTCAGGAACGGGCATCAGACTGAAATGTTCAGCTGACTGGGAATACCCAGCTTTTGAACTGGTTTCCTGCCTCTCTGTGGCACCCAGGCCACAGGGCTCTGGATTGTGCTGGGGGCTCCACAGCCCACGGGTCCCATTGCTGGCACCCGGCAGGAGCCGCCAGCGCTGCTCACACGTTGCTGCCAGTGCTCCGGCACAGTCTGGAGCAGTCTGGAAACCTGAATTGTTGACTCAAAATTAACCCTCTTGTTCTGGCAAAGGCCCAAATCTCCAAGGTGCTTCCTTTTGACTCCAGGGAGTGGACGTACTCAGCGCTTTGTCAGACTGAGCCCTGAAATTCAATTGCAGCAATTAACATGTGTTTGCCTAACACCTCTGTCTGTCTCAATTAAAGTGATACTATCATCTTGCAAGGTCACTTTTCTGTCTAGAATCTCACCACAAACTACAAAGAGTTTGCTCCCTCCCCCAGCTGACTTGTGTCAATTAAAGTGGCAATTTTATGTGTAATTATTCTGTGCATCTGATAACACATTTTGCATAAAGACAAATTTATTCCCAGCTTTATGTTGCACAGTCAGGGAATCTTTCTTGCAGGAGCAGAAAAATATTTTTTAAAAAATAGTCTTCTAAAAATAAATAAGCCACCCTGCACATTCTGTCTGATTTTTAAAATACCAGCTTGTATGAAGTCCGTCTGTTTGCTGGTGAAATTTCCAACTCTCTGTCCATAGTGGGGGTTAGAGTTCCAGGGCTACAGCAGCTGCAGAGGGTGCAGCTGCCAGTGCCACGCAGGACCACCAGCCGCTGTCCCTGTCCCCATCCCTGCCAGCATCCCCAGGCTGCTGCTGGGAGATCACTGCTGAGGGATGCCAGCTGCTCCCCATCCACTGAGGCCTGTTTGCTGGTGAAATTTCCAACTCTCTGTCCATAGTGGGGGTTAGAGTTCCAGGGCTACAGCAGCTGCAGAGGGTGCAGCTGCCAGTGCCACGCAGGACCACCAGCCGCTGTCCCTGTCCCCATCCCTGCCAGCATCCCCAGGCTGCTGCTGGGAGATCACTGCTGAGGGATGCCAGCTGCTCCCCATCCACTGAGGCCAGGCACGCTACCTCTTTAGCAACATGGCTTAGTGCAAAGGCCCCAGAGTTCCCTTGTAATGTCAACATCTCATCAAAGGCCTTCCATTTTCTTACATACAACACCTTTCGGGGCTTCAAATATTTGTTATTTATGTTTCTGGACATCAAAAGCTTTCCTTATCCCATTTCTCTCCTTTTTCATCCAGCATTAAAAATTCTTGGTTCTTAACTCTCCCAGTTGGGTCTCCTGCACCAGCAGAAAAAGGTAACTATAGATTTCTTTTTATTCTCTTTACCCTCATATGGTCATTTTCTCCTGAATAACTAGTGAGTCATTTTCTTTTCAGAATATACCAGTCAGCCTTTGGGCAGTCAGAGCACATTTTCAGAACAACAAAATCATCTCTATCTATGGCAGATATTAATTATAAAGGTTGCGATTACGTCACTAATAATGTCACGTGGGATAATTAACTGAATCTTACTAGACAGCTCTTAACCCTAAATTCTGTTAGGCTATATTTTAGTATCTGTCGAAGCATCATTCTCTAGCAGGATTTCACTGGCCTGCCTAGGACATACGTGCTCTGTTAACAAAGAAAATTAACACATATTAAACTCGAGGTTATTTTTTTTTTTAGAGGATGCTATTCACATCTCCATAATGAAGACAAACATAGGACAGCTAACAGACTGAGACAACATCCAAACCCCTACTCTGCTTAAGTTATCACTCTGGCAAGTTTGATATGAAGAAACCTTTATGGGACCAACACAAGAATAATAGTATTTTTGTAGTAGTTGAGGCAACACAGCTACAACTAGATAAAATATTTCTCTTTGTCTGAAATATACCTATCAGAATGTGATTTCTGCTTTTATCCTTGATCCAATACTTCTCTCTGTTCTTTGCAACTTACCACAAAACTAATACCCATGTTACAAAAGCATAATTCATTGGGCTCCTGTGTATCAAAATGGTAGCTGAAAAGCATGAAATGAATTCTGATGCTACAGAGGGGTGTGGTGTAGACTAACAAGAGTTTTGTCATGGCTCACAGTGGCGTGGACCATGCTGGCATTTGGCAGATGGCTTGTAACAAAAGCTCAGAAGAATAAGGAGGTTAATAATTAGTAAAATGCACCATAAAAATAATGTCTGCTGGAGCAATCTGACGCCTAAAGAGGCTCTTACCATGGGGACTATGGATGCGCTTAGAAAGTATTAACCATGTGGTATTACTCAGCAAACCCTTATTTTCTCCCCACTAATGCATCTGTTCAGAAATCACCATTGCCTCTGCACCATGGGAGCTGATGAGAAGCAAAAGCTCCTCTGCCTGGGGCAGCCACTGACCCTAGGAGTCCTGCTCAGCCTCACCAGCCATCACCTTCTGTTCCCATCTGCTCGGTGACACTCACACCTATGGACAAGGTGAAAACCTCATTGATCCCTGATGGGGCCTGTTGCCTCCAGTGACATGTTGTAACATGGCAAAGCTCATCTGGCTGCAGGCCCGGCTCGAGACTGGAGTGAATCCGACAGAGCTTGGTGGCTGCCAGTCAGCCCACCTACCCTGGTGCCCATATCTGTTCTTGCCTGCCTGTGAGTCTTTCAGGGTGCTGAGCTAACAGGGAATGCAAAACACAGGGAGTCGAGGCTGTCCTAACTGGAATGACTCAAAGTTGCCGTCAGCAGCACGTAAGTTAAGAGGAAGAGGTGGCTGTAGCACACTGGCTCATTGGCTGACATCTTATCCTTACACCTGGGAGGTTTATTTTCTCTTATAGCTGTTTTCTCCTCACCTGTTAAAAGTTTTAATGTGGGTGTTTCGCAGCGGTGCTCCATATTGCGGCATCGGACTCCCTCATCTGCATTAACATGTTTATCCTCCCTGCCCCTTGGTGAGGCGTCAGTACTATTGCCCTTGTTGTAAAAGCCTCAGAGAGGTTAAGTGACTTCCTCCATCTCATCCATGGAGTCCTCAGTCTGCTAAGAACAACTTCCTCCTTACTTTCTCATGGATCTCCAAGACAGCCATCAGGTTGCTTTTGTTTTCTCTGTTATGAGATAATGTCTTTTTATTGGAGTTTTTAAACAACTCCAAGGAAAATAACTCATTAACAGATGGGAAAATAATTGAATTCACAAAATAAAAACTGAACTAAACTTAGGAAAGCTCTGGACATCTTCTCACAGGGGAGTCTCCTGCTCTCTTATTTAGACTTTCTCTAAAGCTGACAATTCATTTTTACATTAGCAAATGCTTTAGGGAAATCCCATGTGCTTGCAGCCTCTGCAATAATAAAGCTAGATGTTAGTAAATAGTTAATGTTGAGGGACACTGGGATGTCAGCCAAAAGCTCTCATTTTCTTTAATGTTTTCTGAGAGCTTGTCTGAAAGGTATTTGCAAGCAACACAGTACTTCACAGATTGAACTTCTTATGGCTGGCACTCGTCTTTGTCCTTATTCTATGCATTGCTGCTTGTCTTCCTTAAATTTGCTCCCCTGACCTGACAAGTTACAGTCACTGCCCCCAGAGCTTTATTTTTCCGGTGCAATCCTGATGCAGAAGCCTATCATCTTAAGACATTAATATAATTAATCTTAAAAATGACTCTGCTAAAGTCTGTGCTCGCTAGTTCATGAGTTCAAGAAACATTCCCTTCAGATATTGAATTATCCAGATTGCTGAAGCCAATACACCTGGTCCAAAAATTGAGACCTTCATCTAATTCAGTGGAGACCTTCACTGAGTTCGGATCACCTGAATCCAATTGAAAATTGCCTTCCTGGTTTAAATCTCTCTCCTTGGACTGGCTTCACCATCTTTTTCTCCTGACACAACATCCACCAACTTTTGCCTGCACTCTCAGTTAATTTTGGCTTTCTGGGGGGTGCTATCTCTTTCACAGCATCTGGATCCTTTTTTTCCTTTTGCTCTAAGCGAGTGTATCTTACCTTAAAACTACCTCTACTATCTCCAGTCTTGACAGGAAATTAATAGCTCATAAAGTTCAGTGAGGTTATTTATTTACACACATACTTCTTGCTCTGGTAACGCACATGAAGTGCCACTTTACTTCAGTACAGATTGTGCTATGTATTTCTATAGGTAGAACACATACAGATCTTTAAATCTTGGCCTGAGTAGTTTTGGATCAAGCACAATAAGCAACATATATAATATGTTAATCTCCATAATAACCCTCATCCATAAAAGGACATGTGGCAATTTGCAGAGCTCAGAGTACTGAAAAACATTGGAGCTCCTTATAAAGTCAGATATTACAAATGTCTAGCAAATTAAGTAACAAAACAAGTTGTTGCTTCACTCCCTTTTCTGAATAAAATTTGTGCTTCTCCACTACCGGTAGCAGACATTTATGAGTAGCCCAAGGAGCTTGTATCTAACAAGACGTGTGCAAGAAGAAACAATACCAGGGTCAGGCTTTAACTCCACATAACAGCAAAACTCAGCGATGCATCATGAAGGTCTACCTGTGCTTGTCCGCCTGAGTGGAGCGGGGGGTGCGGCGAGGTCTGGTGATGTGCCGGGTGTCCGTGAAGGTGTGAGTGGGAGTGGTGGTGGGGATGATTCTGCTGGTGATGAGGCTGAGGATGAGGATGGTGCGCTGGATGCTGGTGCTGATGCGGGTATGAGTGATGAGGTGGCAGTGTCTGGTGCTGATGAGGATGTGAGTGCATATGATGGTGTGGCGTCTGGTCCTGCCGCGAGCTCATCATTTCCATCATGTGGCCCATGGTGTTCATATTCCCGTTTGACATGGCGGCAGGATGATGAGTCAGTGCTGCCTTCAGTCTCTGGAACAGAACAAGGCAGAAAATTCAACATGCATACATGATGATCTCAGCAATCAGAACAAGATTTCTGCTGTGGTAGAAATGATGCCTTGTCCTGTGTTTTGAGATTTATTTAGGTTTTTTCTTGCTGTTCCCTTGATAAAAGGCATCTTATTTCAGTTTAAGAAGGAACATATTCTTGGGCTCTAATCTAGTTTTCTACTGTAAATATGTAAAGATATAAACAGCTGAACTGAAATGTAACAGTTACACATTTCGTGCTGTGCTGCTCAGGAAAAATAACCAGCTCTCATCCTTTTCTGTTTGGCCAGCTCAGTAGTATTAGCTTCATCAAGCTTTTGTTCTTGCAACTTTCAAAAGGAAGGTCTGACTAAAAGATGAAACAAACTTTTCCTCTTGTTTTCACTACAGATATTATTTAAAAGATTCATTGATAAATAAATTGCATTTACGTGTTTTTCAAATTCAGGCTCAAAAAGTACTAGCACACAACCTGTTTGTTCATCAGAAAGATGGGAAAATGATGAGAGTGATCTCAAAGTGATCCTCTTTCTTTGCTGGAAACTTCAAATGTCTGCTGTGGTGTTCTTACAGGCTAATCTGTCCCTCTGTTTTGTACTCTTCATGTTTTGTACTGTCACTGGATTGGGCCCTGGTGTCCTGTCTGTGGCAAAACTCTCCTTAATATCAATGGGATCTGTTCACTTTTACCTGAACACCACCAAAGGGCAATGGGAAGGGCTGCTACATTTTGGTCTGCAGAATAGGGCCCTTGCGTACTAAAGCTATAGCTGAAATACAGAGAAAAAAAGGTTCCTTTTCAGTGCAATTACAGGGTCACACCAAAGCTGTGAGCTGTACTGGCATACAGACACCTCGCTGGTATCATCCTACCTTGGACTACTAAAATCAATCACCAGCATCCTGTGCCAAAGGTAGAGCCTGACAGATGTCAGCTAGGAGAAGGGCTCCTTCAAAACCCACAGAAACATCCTTTGCAACCATGGTTCTGCATCTTGCTCAACATACAACATTCTTACAGGTAGACACCTGAGACCCCTTTACCTCTTTATATTTATGAAGAAGTAAGTGTAAACTTGGTTTACTCTCACTAATGCAAGTAATTAGCAGAAAATGGTAAGATAAAAATGAAAGGAAGGAGGTCCATGGTACCACTTGATGCCAGACTAGAATGATCTGAATAACCCATCAACTAGCTTATAATTCATTGTCCAGCCAGAGGATATAAGGAACAGCAGACAATAGCTCATCAGTGAAGGATGCTGCCTATAGGACAGCCAGCAAGAAACAGCAGTGGTACAAGGAACAGAGGTGTGCCTTTCCCCATAGCAATATCTGTGGGTCACAGATGATGGTCAGAAGATCCTACAAGCCAACGTGGATAAAATCTGCCAGTGGAGGAGCAGTGACCAGACTGACCTGCATTTTGGTTTTGTCTTTAAAGCAAAGAGAGTGACTGCCAGGACACTCAGAGCCTATAGATGGGAATTTCAGTCTACTTTATATCGAAATAACGTCTGTCTGTGCAACTCCACTGCAAGGGCACAGGTAAAGGTTCCTGTTTTCAAAGCTGCTAGTCTAGTGTGTGTGCATCTGGGAGTGAAGAACAAACAAATTCTTAAGGAGAAAAAAAAGAAAAAATATTAAAGAAAAAAAAAAGAGGGTTGTGGAAGGCAAAAAGAAGTAACAGGGACAATTCAAAGGATCATCCTCAAATTTTTGTGTACCACGTTTTTGCAGACTTCATGAAGGTCATTCCACTGAGACACGTTAATAGATCCATTGATCCAAATTTGGTGGCTTATTTCACTAATGATCAATTGTCTGAACAAGACTTTATTAAAAAAAAAAAAAGATACATTTGCAAAACACATCAGTCTGCATGAAGGAAAACCATACTGGTGACTTTTAAGAAATTTCCTTAAGAAAGCCTGTCAAACCATGACTGCGCTACAGCATGTGTCACAACCTGACTATCTTAAAAAGAGATTAAGGCAAATATGGCAGCAAGGTTAAATACCTCCTTCCCTACCTCTAAAGTCAGAAGGGAGCTCAATCTAACACCAATAGCAGTAACTCATCCTGGGAATAATATGGAGGATTTGAGCAGCTGTTATCCTTAACATTTCCAAATTAAGCGCTACCCTGGTTACTACAAGCAGCTCTTCACAATGCTCAGAATAACCGGTGTTACCCAGGAGTGTATTAGGAAAAATATGGAAAACAACACATGAATAAGTCAAGTCATTCTGCACGTCATTCTTCTTCAAAACTCGCTATGACCTTTTTCATGGGGCTGAGCCACCACACAGATTTAAGTTAAAGCACCAACAAAAGCTGTCACACTTTTGTCCGAATCAAAATGCAAAAAAACCAAGCTCGCATTAGCCAGCAGTTTTACAAGCGATGAATACCTAACAAAATCTACCAATGCTATATTTGTCAAAGAGCTCTGAAACTGAACTACAGCATGTCTTATTCTAAACTGCAGACTTTCAAAGCGGGGAAAAAAAAAAAAAAAAAAGAGAGGGAAAAACTTAATCTGTGAATAAACATTTTTTTTTTTCAGCTGTAAAAACTGTGGCTTATTAGCGTGGCGCGACTTCAAGGAGAATAAATTATTTTGTTTTCTTTCCATAGCCCCTTCTACCACATCCATTTATTTGAGATAGCAAATCAAGAGAGACAGTGAGAGGTCTGACATGCAGCTGGTTTCAGTCAATAGGGGTCATTTTCATTTCGTCTGTGTATTTTACAAGTTCCTTCTTCACTGTTCCCAATGGGCGGGTGGGCCAGCTGCCCTGGATCCCAGTCCTGGTAAGAAACCAGCTCTCTACCTCACCCTGTCCCAGTGCAGCAACAACCATCGCCCAGCCCTCGCCTCCCTTTAACTTCGTGCTTGGATCAGCTCCGCAGCAGTGAGAGCCCTGCCTGCACACGCACCCGCAGCAACATTTATCTTTAATTAACCAGTCGCTGCTACCCATAAGAAACATTTGAGGAACGATAAAAAGATTCTTTTTCATTTGGTCTTCAGCAAGATGAATTGTTTTAGATGTTTTTGTAAGAGCAAAGGGAGGGAAATCAGCTGAACTTGGTGAACTCTTTGCATTGAGTATGTGTAGAGCTGGAAGGGCAGGCTGCATTTTTATTATTGTTCTTTTTATGTGTGCTAATTGCAAACAGCTGTTTTAGTTTAGTGTCAAATAAAATGCGATGGAATCAAAATTGAGCTTACTGGACTGACTACATTAGCAAATCCCACCTAGAATGAAATGATAACCCAGGACCTGATCCTGCGGCCATTCAGGTTTTCAGGAACTGAGTGACTGACTTCACCAGAGCCTGCGGGTACCTGGCAGTTTGCAAAATGGGGCTGAAACAGAGGAGTCACTGCTCGGACCTGTTCTCACCAAAACCTGAAATTTCTGCTAACCTCAGCAGCGGTGGGTTTTAGGGTACAATCCCTCTTCTCTTCCTTTTATAGTCCAATTTTTAAAAAAAATTCCCACCATCCTCAAGCCAAGAAGAAATGTAGGTGCTCATCTTACCTGGCTTTTGGACTTTACTGATTATTTTTATTATTTCATTGTAGTAATATTGTGACCAATATCAGTTACATCTGATTTCCACTCATCATGACATTGCTGTTAATGGCTGTCACTGACACAGACATGAGAAATAATTTCACAGAGAAGATCCTGCTTTGCCACTGATTGAGTGAATCAAGAAAACTCCCTTTTGATCCTACGGGAAACCAGAAGCACATAAACTCTCATCTTTGATACTTAGGAGGAAATAGAAACAGTGGATATTAGTGCTCCACAGGTATGAGTGTTGTATTCCCTTTATATTGCTCATGGTAATGCCCCTAGCTGAGACATTTACTCTGAAGCCTCCCCACTGAATGTCAAATGAAATTAACACCTCAAAGAAGTTGTCATTGTACCTGGAATATTGGGTTTTTTTGAAACAGACAGTTTCACAGTTTTCCTTCATCTAAAGCCTGACATTGTGGTGCAGTGAATTGCTTCATGTTTCTTTATATCAGCATAGACCATAATTTATTCACTGAACATCTCCGGGCAAATCCTAAGTCTGCCAAAAATGGCCTAGAAGCATTTGAGATCATGAATGAAAAATAATATCAGCTTTCCTAACGGTTCTGCATTTCGAATCCTGGTGCTTTCTAATTTTTCTCTATCATGACATGTATTTCAAGGTTGCCTTGGGTTTTGCCCCACCTTTCTTTGTCCAAAATTGCTCGTGAAAAAGACTGCATTTTTTTCAGTTTGTTAGCAGAAAAAAAAAAAAAACCAAAAAACAAACTGTAAATTTGGAGGTTGCTTTTCCCACAACTGAAAACTCAAATAATTTGGGGGTTTTCATATGTATATAAATATTTATAATATTTATAGCATGTTATATTTATAGTACACCAGGCTATAAATGTTATATTATATGCTATAATCTGCATATGACAATAAACTACAACTTTCTTCCATTTATTTCTCGGTGGAGAAATTACAAAAATCTCCTCCAGTTTTACAGATGTTATTACCTGAGTGGTTTATGCTTGCATCAAACAATAAGCTATTACATCATCCAACTGAATTTTAGGTTGGGACAGACACAGAGTCCTGGTTTTGAATAGGATTGTTCTGAATAAGTATGCATTGCTACACTCAGGAAAAAACTCTCTTCCCCTTCGGGTCTGCACATCCAAATCCCACTAAATTAAAGACGAGACAAGGCCAGCTGTAGTACCAGCTTAATGTCTGGTATATTCTTATCAGGAGATTATATCAGGCCCCTGCAGGCAGATGGAATATGATCTGAAAGATATTTTCTTGCACTAGTGACTGTGATTCTAGTTGCTATTATACAGAGGTGTAATAAGCTCCCTGCAGGGGATCGAATAGACTACAGAGGGTGGGAAATCAGAAGAAAATACAGACATTAAGCATCCCCACACATCTGCAATTAGGTAGCAACCTCAGGGTAAAAATCTTGACTAGCCAAACTTCATGGGAAGCATACCATTGACTTCAGTGGCACTCATATTGTTTTCTCATCCATGATAGTCAAGTTTTCTGTTTATACTAGTGCTCCTCTAAATGCCAAACCCAAGATGAATACATGGAGTTAAGATAGTGGCAGCTGAAGCTGAGAACAGAACTTCACCCAGTGTGTTTCACAGCATCACACTGAATTTTATCCTCTCCTCAAACTATGACTGTGATGAGAGAACTTAAGCATAAATGTCACTCAGGTCTTTTATCGTTGGCTGTTAACAAGCATTTCACAGTGTAAATAACAGAAACAGCTCTTTGCAAGTGTTCCACTCACATTCATAAAAACAAACTGGAGGTGATTAATCTCCACCCAGTAAGTGAACTGCAGATACTTATGAGCACATTTCGGATTGGCGAATTTTCTAATGGCAATTAGAAAGTCTCTGATGCCACATTGAAGGCTTACTCCTATGTTTCTTGTGCCGATTGACTGAAAAAGGAGTGAGAGGTATGTGAAGGACATGAAATCCAGAACTGAAGTGACACATTACACTAATGTAAAGAGAAAAGGAGGATGCATTTAATTCACAACTCACCAGTAAACAGTGCCAAACTGCTAATCTTCTAATTATTCTCAGGCTGTTTGGCAAATCTGAATTATACTTTTCCCTTCCTTTGTGCTTTCTTCCCTACTTAGTTGGACTTTGCAACAGCACAAACAATGGATCGTCATCCAGCCTTCAGTTCAGCTTAGCCCCTAATAAAAACTACAAATTTGCTCCCTTGTCCTTCCAAACACAAACTGAATTAAACTTCAGCAGAAAGCAGTGAGAATCAACTGCAAATAATCAAAGCAGCAATAAAACTAATAGACACCATGCTGCTCAAGGACGGGTCAGCTACAAGAGCTACTTTAGCATCCCTGAACTCAGGGCACGGAGGAGCTCAGAGCAGCGACGCTTGGTGACATCAGTCCAAGTGACACCTCTCTGCACCACTGCCAGTTTTAAGTAATACAATTGTAGGTCACAGCCAGGGTGGCCCAAGGCTTCTCTGCCAGAACTGCCATTTTGTGCTGATGGCATTTCATTGAGAATGGCCACAGCTCTAGGGACAGTAGAAAACATGAGTGTGTTTACATCCCATCCCCACCCAGCATTTTTCTTGTGTTCATCTCAAAGCGCCTTGCAGAGGAGAAAAGCATCATTATCCTTATGCAATGCAGAACTTTTCTAAGGATTAGAAACAGAAAAATACTAAATTCTCCGATCCTGTTCTACACACATTTTTAATGAACAAGTAAATTATAATCAAGACAGAAAATACACTGAAGTATGGTTTATCCTTCTCACTAGGTACCATTTTTTGCATGAATAATTTCTCAATGCAGTGTTAAACAACTGGATTTGATTTGCACAGGAGTCAGGAACTGTAAAGTTCAAAAAATCAAACCCCTAATTCCCACCAAGTCTAAGTCAATCCCTGCAAGTGTATCTATGACAAGGGATATTTAATTATGCAATCACATAACAGACAGCAAAGTGATTTATTACTGGCAAATGGTGTCGTATAATTTCAACATACAATACCAATGGAAGGATCCAAAAAATACAACCAACTTCTGTCTAATTTCCCCTCTGTGTGCCAGAGTCCAAATGCAGAGCTGCTACTTAGCTGCTACCTACCCCTGGAGAGGCAGGTTTCTGACAGCAAAATGCTTGACACTTTGGGGATTAATTGCCTATGCCTGCTATCAGTAGGCAGGCACATACCTAATCGCCATCCTAATTCTTCAAACAGACAGTTTTTGCTTAGTTACTCTGCCAGATTCACCTATGGGACGTTCTCATGCATGCTAGGTAGTCACCTGTGGAAAACACAGAAAAAGGAGGTGGCAATAAAATCACTCAGTGTTAATAGCACTGTGCAGGGACGCAGGAAAACTTGAGCTCAAGGGGACTAGTCTGTCCTGCCCATCTTCCAGATCTATTCTCTAACACCTGCATTACAGCTTATTGCCAAGCCAAGAGACCACAGGCTCTTTCTTCATTGGACATAAAACACTTTTGCAAAGTCTCTGGCAAAGGGGCTGGAGCTTAGGTCTTCCTCACTTGTACAAGCAAACGCTGTAACTAGGTTTCTAAAACCATATTCCTGTCTTCTAGTATAATGCATGGGGGAAGTGGTTGTGCAGTGCTGGCATTGCTATAATATACATCTTGCCTGATGAACATTTATGAATGTATTAAATGAGAAAAGTGGGAATTTATTTCAGAGAAAGTTTGGGAAATTTCTTATACGAGCCAGATACAGAGCAAATCCTCAAATCAGAGCACTCTCTAACACTGGAAAGAACACTGTGGGTTTGGGTATTTTAATCTGTACTCAAAGATCAGACAGGATTAGCACTGCAAAAATTTCTCTCAGCAGAATACTGCTCTGAAGCCTTGAGAGCCCTTTGGAGTGACTTCAGTTTCTTGCGGAGGATGCAAGCTGCTTGCTTTCCTTTTCCTTCTCACGAGCATAATACGCACAGCAAGGACATGAGAAAGGCAGGTTCAAAGTCCTTCTCTGTCAGAAGATTTCTGAAATTTCATCACCCACCTCTCACTAAGGCTGATTATGATTAAGTCATTCATATTCAAAGAAAAATGTCATCCAAGTATGTAAAACTTAGGTGGGTTTTTTTTTCCTTCACTGGTGTGATTTCTGAATACTTGTTTTTCCTGGATTAAACCCAGCACATTTAAAGGGCTACTAGCAAGCCAGAAATGGGATACATGTGCACTTAAAAGTGCTTTGATTTCATCCCAGATGTGCAGTGCTCAAGGGCGTACACACACACACACACAGAGCCGCGGACTGCGCAGAGGATATGATCTGATCTGTACATTTTGTTTCAAGATTATACCAACCAGACTCTGAAATGTAAAACCAAAGCCCTGACCACTTACAGTCATTAGGGATCCCAGGGCTCTTTGTGAAAGAGTATTGATGTTCATTAGCCTATTGGCCTGACTGGAGAATTCAATGCAGATAATTAGAAGATGTCTCATTACCACGTAGTTTCAGGTGAAGTTATTTTTCTTCTTCATTTCTAAAGTTAAGTGATTCCTGAAACATTTTTAAAGCATTCATGGATTTATTTTATTTTTTTTTCTGAAGAAATGACTAGAATTTAAAGTACAGTACAGGGACATATAAAGGAGTTATTTCACATTTTTTTTAAAGCTGAATTCCAGCATTTGACCCAAAAAAATTAAAATAACATTTTAATTCATCAGACAGCTTTCAATTATCTGCCTATGAAAACCTAGTCGCTACTGACTTTTTAAATACATGCACTCATATTTGGCATGTAGTACATTGATAGAAACAAACGAACAAAAAAATGTGAACAGGCTCATTTAGTGTCAGTTTTCCGTGTTATAAAATAATCTATGCTGAGAGTTATCCGCATGCATATACGAAAATTCATCATTCAACATATCAGTGTTGATATGTATTGTCCTTTTACACTCATACAAGGTTTCTTATGCCCTCCAACCTTTCCCCATATTCTCCCCCGAGTTCATCCCTCAGGCTGGTGCCCTCCACCGCGCCCCCTTTGTTCTTCACCTGCAACACCATCCCCTCCCTTTGTACACAGCTCAAGTTGCTGCCTTGTTTTTCACCACCCCGTGTGTATCAGCTGCTTTCAAACGCAGTTTCTTGGATCAGACACATTGAATTTCAAAGCCACTTGAGGATCCAGGAACAACAACATCTCAACCCCCTACCAGATACCAGCTAGCTACTCTATCAGTGCCACAGAGGTTTTTAATACATTTTAGGATAGCTACAGTGTGAAACAAGAGAGTAAAAGAATCAAACTCCCAGCTATTCTTTTTTACTGGCATTAGTGATTTATCCTAATAGGCTTTACTTGGTGTTTGAAGGGGGTAGGAATGCATCCCCACACACTTCCCATGGTTCAGCTGACAAGGGAAGACTTACTAAAATGCAGTTTATCAGCTGCTCGCTCTCTTGCACGTGGTATGCTTACTCTTTGGCAATACTGCTTTGTCAGAGCAAAGTGTCAGAGCAAACCAAAAAAACAACCTTCCCCAGGGAAGGGAAGGATGCTGTCTGCTTGGTAAACTATTGACTCATCCTCCCGTTTCTGGACACCTGGATTTGGCTTTCCTACAGCACGTACCACAGGATACAGAACAAATTTGCACAGGTCAGGGACCTGGCTAGACCCACAGTTGCAGTGGCTGTCACATGAGCAGGATTTCCTTTCCAGCACAGAGTGACAGGTACAGAGTATCCTGCCTCGCTTGATTGTGGACTCTTCCCAGTCCCTCCTGCCCAAGAGAAAGAGGGCAGAAAAAACCACTTAAAGGCAAATTCCTGGCAGAGGAGCCCTGCCTGGGGACAGGCAGGTAGAGGGTCCCTGGAGGACCCTGCACGCTGCAGGAGGCAGAATGGTTTGCGTGCCGGGTGAGCATACCCCACAGGGACAGGGCGATGCGAGACTCAGATACCTTCCCACCTACCAGAAGCCACTGGCAGGATCACAGGAACAGGCAATTCCTGTACAGTGGTTATCTGTCTGTGCTCACCATCCTTCACAGCATGGATGAGTCTTCCAGAAAGCATGTCAGGGATCCCGCTGCTCCTGCTATTGCTGTACCTTCTTTTTTCAATATTTCTCATATACTTCTACTCAGTGAGAGAAAGGCATAAATACTGTCTTGTTTTGGTGCTTAACACATCTTCCTGTCTCCTCTCCCAGCCTTGCCGACAGCATTATCCATCTTCCTGACACCACCATTGTCTGATTCATTTGACATATGCACTAGAAAAAAATGTCATGTTTTGCACAAGATCATAATGCTGTGATCTCATTCCCATCTCCGTCTCCTCAGCAACTCCACAGCACCTCCCATTTCTTGCTGCTTTAGAAATATAAGGAAAACTGTGAAGCTTTTCCAGCATGCTCACTGGGAAACTTATAGACAAGATGTGGTGAGGGAAACCAGGCCAGCCAAAGACACACAGGCACTTACACAAGTATTTTGCAAATCAAGGTAATGTACTAGAAACTTCAGCTATTTGCCTCCTACCTTGAGTGTGAAGCAGCAAAATCTATCTCATCTCCTGTTACTTAGGGCTGTTGAAGGACTCTACATAGACGTGTTATTTCCAAAAGGGAACAGGACTTTTGGAGGTGATGGCAGGAACATGCTGACTGTATTATGGAAATCACCGAGTCCTTCTGTCCCATTGTTTTCCTCCCTTCTGAAACTAAAAAGCCTCATGCATTACCCACCCCTGTGGCATACAGGACTAAGGGTTATGATGAAGTTCCCCCTTTCAGCTGGCATGCCAGCAAGTCAGTGTCAGGCTTCCTGATGGCTTGTCTTCTCCTCTTCGGTTGCACCAAAGTTCATAATTTAAGGGCAATTAAGAGACCGCTGTGTGCTGGCAGCTGAGGCACAGGCAGTCTCATCCCAAACATGCCCCATGCTCCTGCAGCCTCTGTCCCTCTTTCCCAGGGAATGCCAGCAACCCGCCACCGCCTACAGCCTTAATAACCCATTAGTGGCCTGGCCAAATGAGTTACTCTCTCGGCTACTTTTCTTTGGAGATCTGACAAAGGAGAAAAGACAAGGGGCGAGGAGGGTGGAGACAAACCAAGAGGGGGCTTGGGTGGACTAGGGAAGGGGAAAGCAGGGAGACGAGTTGGGGAGGAAAGGTTGAGGCAGCTATTTTTTTCATTTTTTCCCTGCAGTTAAAGCATTGACAGATAATTTTGATCGTGCTCCAGCTGGCAGGGAAAACAGCTGTTTATTAATTAAATTAGCTTGCTTATTTATCAGCGGAGGGCAAGAAGATGCAGTCACAGGCCAAACTGTGCCAGTCTCAGAGTGCCTGCTGTCGGGCTGAGAGGATGACCAGGAGTGGGAACATCCCACCCCAGGTGCTCTGGCCAGTGCACTCATCACCTCATTGTCTCAGGCCTCCCAAGGTAAGAAAAGAAAATAAATAAAATACAAAATTTAACAGCATATATGATGCACATCAACGAATGTGCAAGGCAGGCTTACAAATGGATCTGAATGGCTTTGCTGCCACCAGTTCAGTGCCCTACAAGTATTTGTTATGTCTGATGTTCTGCCTACAACTGATGTTTTAATTGATTAAAACGGATGAATACAGTTTGAATTTCGACTTCAAAAGGGATAGTGTTCAAACGAACACAGCAATACAGCACCGGGCTGCTGGGAGGAGTAGGAGAGGGCAAAGAGAGTGCTGCCCAGGTACCCGCCAACATTTGCCATCTTTGAAAGTGGACATTTGTGAGGGAGGAAGAAAAGACGGGCAAAAATAGGCTGGTCTGGGAATAGCACAGAAGTGTTCTGAAGTAGGAAAGCATTTTGGAGGGCTGGAATAGCAGTGAGGCTACAGGAAGGCCTCCCTGCTCTCTAGCTGCAGGCAGGGTTAATGCTGCTTTGTTTTTGGCCAGTGCCAGGTATTTTCACAAATTTCCTCTGACTCTTCAGCTGGCCCTGCTCCAGCCACAGTCCACTTCTTTGCTCTATGGGGCTGCCTATCTAGGACTACCAGGTTTCTTTCGCATTCATTAAAAAGTCCAGACCTCTGATGAAGCTCCAAATTTAGAAAACATTGTGCAAAATGCTGCTTGGAGTTATTTAAGTCAAGGTGTTTCTAACCACACAAAGTATGTGAAAAATCCATGATGATGGAGAGCAATTTCTCTATAGCCAAAAAACCCCCTCAGCTCTCGAAACTGCAGACCGTAATTTCTACGCAATGTCAATGCTCTCATAAACAGTGTTTATTTTTCTTTTGCTGCTTCTATAAAGAGTCCAGCTTTCTATCACACATAAACACAGTTACAATATAGATGTAGTGGCTTCTGGTTTAGCCCCTAAAAGACACATGCACATAAGTCCTGAAACGCTTTGACTTAAAAATGAAACTTCTAACAAGGACAGAGGGTTCTTCTTGGGATAAGGCTAGGATGTACACACTCTCAAATGCTCTCATCATCACTCTTCTCATTTTGTTCCTCCACCACAGGATGCTTAAATAAAATTAGCATTTTGTTTTCTTTCTTTTTTTTTTTAATTTTTTTTAGAAGCATTCTTTCACTTTCTGAAATCTTGGAGGATGTTTCAAGGCAGGACACCATATAAAATTAGGATGGCAGTGAACATTTCCACTTCATTTGAGCTTACAGGAGCCTTTAACAAAAGGCTTAGAAATGCATCCCCCCTGCCCCCAGCTCCACGGCCAAGTTTGCCTTTCAGCTTCTCCTGGCTGATGATTAGTTTAATATTCTGAAGCAAGATTCTGCTTGACACATGATTCCACTACCACCAATAGTTTAGGCCACATATCAACATTTTATAAATTCTTAATTTTCTCACTACAGCCATATTGAAGAGTTTTGTGCAAATGAGGCTTATAATTACCCAGATAAATCAGTCCAATGCAGTATTTCTTTAGGATCTTTCTCAATTTTCTCCCTGGAGGATGGGATCCCATCTGCTTCACTACATTCAGGCTAATTGAAGGGCACTGACTTTTCCAAATGGATTCATTAATTACTCTAGCCAGATTCTCTGTGGTGTTCTTCATTCAATGGGTGACACTTGGGCTGTGCTATACCATCCACCCATGTTTAGCAATGCTGCTCTGATTCTCAGCTACAAGCTAAAACATTTGCAGATGCGTTGGCAGGAATGGTTCTGGCCTTAACAGTACAGTGTTACAAAACAAATGTAATTTTGCTTCTCCTTTGCTTCTAATTTAATATTCACTCAGAATCTATAAATATTATAACCATGACTGTTTCAATATGTTTTACTCCTTGCCATCATAAATATAAGCAAACATCCCAAAGAAGAAACTGTAAGTTTAGAGGTATTGCATTCCTAACAGCAGAAAAATAAGAGAAACGCGCATTTACTGTCATGTTGCAGATAATCTGGTATGTGTGGCAGCATAATGTGAAATTAAACTATTAAATGCAAAGCTGTCCTATATAATTCTGGGCCCGTGTTGATTTTATTTAGTACAGCAGCAGCCTGGGTTTCCAAACTCATCATATAATCATATTGCTCACTCAAACATCAGGCAGGCACCAAAGAAAAAAGAGCCATCTAGCAAAGACTTAACTTGGGTGAGGAAGGTGGTGGTGGTAACCTTCAGACAGGGGCAGGCAGAAGGGAACCTGCCAGCAGTTGCAGAGCCTGGCTCTGCTGGAAGATTTATCAGCTTTCCCCAATAGCAGGCACAATTTCTCGCTACTTAAAATATTTTATATTCCAAGTGCTTGGTTGGTTAATTCAGGTCTATGGGGCAACTGGCCTGGGAATTTGTGACACAATCTGCTGTGAGCAAACAACAAGCTTTCGCGTTTTCCAGGAATCCCAAAGCATTTTGTAAACATCGGATCCAACTGTGGAAGTTGCCCAGCCTCTTTGCCTGCGTCTGTGCTGCTGCACCTCACGCTGCTTTAAAGATGAACCCAATGCCACTAAACGTGGTGGGAGACGCAGTTTACAGATCAGTGAACTTAAACTCTGAGATTGCCCAAGTATCATAGAAACCCTTAGTGGCAGAACCAGAAACACAGTCCAAGAGCTCATTTTCTTACAAACAGGGAACAGTCCCGCTCGCTTTACCTCTTTCCTGCCAACAGTATTGTGAGTCCCCAGGATGCAATAAGGGTCTACCTTCTTGTGCCTTATTAGGGACAACAACTCTGCTTACATCTATGAACAGACAATAGAGAAATTAGATATATATTTTAGCTTTAACTATGTGGTTGCTTTGGGCAGTTAATGTAATGCACATAAAAATCTAATGATACAACTCATCTAACAAATCAGTGAATGTATAATTCTTCTCACATAATGCGCCATAACAAATTACTCAGACAAGTAGATCATGTACACAGGGACGTAGATAAGGCTACGGAGGTGTATGTAGTCATGTACTTTGCTCTACAATTCAAGAAATAATTTCTCTGCTATCCCTTCCTTCTTAGATCAGTAGCTGTGCTTCCCCAAAGCTCTGACAAAGATGGACTTGATATGGAGCTTCTTTTTTTTTGTGACAGAAAAGATGTCTCTCTCACAACTTTTCCCTCTGATTGCCAGCTTGCTTCTTCTAAATGAGGTACCCCTGCTCTCTCAGCAGCTCATAAATTCACTTCTTCACTAGCCAGTACGGCAAGCTACTCACCTTCAAAGAGAAAGTCTGAAGCAACTCTTGTCATCTCCTGGCAGGACAGTTATTCTGAATTTGAGTGGTTGGCTATTTAAATTTTTCCCCCCCTTCTCATTTTTTTTTTGTCTCTCATCTCTGCCTGGTTTATAAACAACGGTTCAGTGGTCAAACAGCAGTTCATAAATTGTTCACAAAGTAAAGCTAAGCAAGGAGCCTGTATCTTTTGCGACTTAATCGCTTTTTTTGTCTCTAGAGCCAGTGCTGGCAGATGAAGGCGGGCAGGCAGGCGGGCGGGCAGCTCTCCTCCCCTGCTCTCCCGTCCTGGCTGGATGGTAGCTGGCCCGGCGGCTGCAGGGGAGCTATACTGATACATGGCAGCTGAGAATCTGGCCCCATCCACCCGAGTCTATGCCAGCACTGCCAGTTAGCACCGCATCTGGTTGTGTTTTTGTTCTCAGAAGCCAGCCAGAGACATTTTCTGTTTAGGTTAATACATTTTATCACCTTTATGACAGTGAAAATCTATAGCTTGAGTGCTCCAGTTCTTAAAGCGGGTGTCCAGGACCTATGAATCACAAGGAACTTTTTGCAGCAAGAGGGACATTCAGTGTGTTTTGCAATGTAAGAAGTCAGTCTAGACATTACCAACTTTTGAAAAACAACGTCGAAAGCAGCCCACCAAAACTTTTCTGAATTATTTTTTAAAAAATGCAAAAACAGCTTCACATGCTCATATGAACTTGATCACAAGCCAAAGGCAGTAAGCTAGTCTCAGCCTAACTGCGGCAGTGCTACACCTTTTTATTCTGGCGATGAGGAATATGACCTACTATGTATAACCACCTCACCTTCTCCCTTCTCCTCTCCTCCCTTCCTGCCCCAGAAATGTCTCAGACCACAACATCCATCAAGTCCCATACACAATGTTAGTGAAGAGCTTCACAGTATAGCAAGCAGGGCTTCATGCTCACTCTGTGTTTAGGTATTACAGCAAGTTTTGCCCTGCACAGCTCTGAATCAGACCGTAATATTGTTTCCCATCTCAAGCCCTTTTCTGTTGCAGTTGCTTGAAGAACTACATTACTATTTTATTTCATATTATGTCTGAGGTGGAGGGGAAAATGTAACAGGATTCAGTGTCAGCTAAAACTGCCTGCAAGTTGTTTAAAATTTTCCCTAATTCTTTCCCGTTAATTTTATTTACGTATTTTCCCCACTACAGTAGCATTCTGTAATATTTTAGCAAGATTCAGAGACAACCTCACTCACTTGTTAAACACTTTTTTTTTTTTTTAAATGAGAGTCCAGTATCACTTCACTAGTATTCAAAGTCCATACTTCCAAGAGGCTATTTTTTCCATTATCTTCTGACTGAAGAACATCAAGACACAGACAAATGTGTCTTTTTGACCTTAAAATCACTATAATTTTGAGTGAGAAATAAGGTTATCAAGAGCAACATACATCTGACAGGATTTGCCCATAAAAGGAATAATAATGGTTTTTTTAAAACTGGTACATGCTTGGGTGGAGCAAATTACATCCCCTTAAACTCGGCACTTACTAGTTTAGACAAATCACAGAAGCTGCTTCTAGAGAATATTATTAGTCATGTCGTTTTAAAAATGAATCTCACCTTTGTCCATATAATAGAAATACTGTGATTTTTTTTTTTCCTGCCTTTTCCTCGTTTTGATTCTGGAAGATTAAATTACTGGAAAATAAGTAAGAATATAATTTGAAGTAGCAAAATCTTCACCCATGATGTCAAACTACGCAGCTAATGTCACAGCTTATCTGCAGTGTAGGATCTGACATTAATCCTACCTTCTTCAAAATTTGTTTCTCTCACACTGTGGCAAAATGGGGTAAATTAAGTATACCACAGCAGAGATATTGGAAGAATTCGCTTCACGTATGCAGTTGTTGCCCTGGGACAGCTGAGTAAACAGCTTGCAAAAGTCTGTTTGAAGACTGCCAGCTAGTTACACCCATAATTTCATCTCTATTAACAAAAACAACTCAAACTGTTGCAATGCCCTGAGTTGATTACCGAGCATCTACATTATAGAGTGTTGGTTGAGTAACCCTCCGCAGCAGCAGGGGTTGTGTTTTGATACCCATTCAATACTTCCCACCTTTCTGATTAGTAGAATATCAATCAAAACCAGCAAATGCATAGGAAAAGATACAGAGAGGTTTTGGCAGTATTATCCCATGGCTGACAGAAAATAGTTGTGTAATACTGTTTGACTCAGTGAGTCAGAACAACAAGTCTTATAAATATGTCCTTCTGAGCTGGATATAGAACAATCTGGGGAATGAGAGAGTGATCTGGGGAAAAAAATAATCCACGGCAACCGCTTTTGCAAATAATGCCATCAACAAGGGCAAACGGGTAGAGTTTCTGATGCAGTGCTCAACACTAGATCATCAACACAGATACCTGCACAGGCTTACTAAACTTCAAAGTGATGTGCTGACGAAAACCAGAAGACTGCTTGGGCTGTGATACCAGAACTGGTTTGGAAAATAACAGCTTTCTGGTGACCCTGTTACTGGAAATTTGAGAGCCCTGCACTGAGATTCCCCAACACTAACATGAGGGTCAAAATATGTCCAGAAATCAGACTCAGCAGCTCTGCCTGGTGACTGTAATGCACAAAGCACAGAAAGAGTTGACCAAAGCCTTCACTAACAAAGAAGGAAACTCCATTACACACGTCAATCTGCCAGTGGAAATAATCCGGAGTGGGGGTAAATACAAAAGAAATACCTGGGAATTATCAAAGAGCAGCTTGAATAATTTTACAAATTAAAGTGATGGTTTTGTAGGTTTTTATACTTCAGTTTAATTTCTATTCTTCCTTTTAAGCTTCACTAATCAAACCCAGCAAAAAAGCTTGTACGACGACTCCATGGATTCACGTCATACTTCAAACTTAGGTCTGTTGTCCCTGCTTGATGAAAAAAAGGCTCACTAATGCAACACCACGCTAAATTATAGAATCAGAAATTTAGACCAAAGGAACCCAAATTTTTGTTTGTGGAAACAATATGATGGCTATCCTGCAATGCAGTAAAACATACATGCACTGCAATACATTTAGGCATGGTACTACATTTAAGCACACATTGCGCTAAAATATATTGACATTCACTACTGTGAATGTATCAAGTCCTTTGTAACACATAAAAAATTGGGGAACTTCAAATATCATGTGAGCCATATGTTGGGAATCCCCAATTTCAGTGCTGGTTAACACAGCTACAGCATAAGCAATCTATGCTTCAGCAAAATCTGAATGACCATCACTTGCAATATTTGTAGCAATATCCAGTTCTTCTGATGAATTTCCCTTATAAAAATACATATTTTTAATCATACTGAGTTTGATTAAGTTTTTAACTGCAGAAGGTCTGGCAAGATGAATTAAGACTTCAGACAAAGATTTAAAAATTATGCATTCAAAGAAACATGCTCCCTCCTGTTCAAATATGTCTTTCCACATTGTCTTAACATATTAAGAAATCTTAACACATTAAACAGAAATTGTGCAATAATTTTAGAGATTAATGACAAGAGTGGGAGAAGACAATGACTTTTCTTTGAGAAATTATCTGGAGGCACTTTGCCTCCAGTCTCCAATTAAAAAGAAACCACAGAATACCTTTTATCCTCCCCTGTTTCAATTTCTTCCTCAAATTCTGTGCTAAAGCTGTATCCTGGACCAAGAAACAGGAATGAACTAGATAACATGAACAATCTGGGTAATAGGCTTTACATAGTCCACAGAATTCAAGCATGATTTTGCTTATTTCACAAAAGTGTCTGTGTACTTTACACTCTGAATTGTATAGACTGTATGCAAGAGGTGCAGCAAGCTGAACAGAATTATGTTTGCCTCTGCGTGTATCATTTCCACCCAAACCAACTTTTTTTGGCTAGGTTATGGTTCTCTAATACAGATGTCCCATGCAAGCCCAAGCTCATCCCAAAGTGCCAGCAAGCATCCCAGAAATTAAACAGTTTGTACTAATGGTGTGACACAGAGTTTATACGTATTTTGCAGGTCACCTTGCACATTGGTCTGATGTGGTTTTGCATTAGCGTTGGAAGGACAGTGAGACACGGTATTAGATTGCAAATGATGATTGCGGCATTTAGGACACTGAAGGAGAATGGGTGATTTATGTTGTCAGTGCTTGTGCACAGAGATTACAGAGGTGAATTGCTGCACGTGTCTGCCGGTAGTTGAACCGAGTCTCTTTCTCCATCTTTCCCTTCATGCTTTTATTGACTGGGCTTGAGATTGTACATTTGTGCACACACCCATGTGTGTGTGTGTACCTTATTCATTGCACTCCCTCTGACCTGCCTGCCTGTAAAACCCTCCTGTGTGACCCTCTTCAGCCCCTTGCAGGTCCCCGGGCAGGGCTCCCGCCATCTCAGCATCTCACTGCAGCTTCTGCAAAGAAGTTCAAGGTCACTAGGTGGGCAGCAGGCTGTAAGCATAGTGTGTTATTGCTACCATGGCACTTCAAGTGGAAATATCTGCGAGCATCTTCACAAGCCCAAAATTTCCATAAGGTTCACTTCCAAGCAAGTATAGAGTATACAGATGGAGTATGAAAACAACGGGGGCGCTTGGTAACGTTTATAGTTGTTGTGAAGGGAGCAGCTGAGTGAGAGCTCAAAGAGTTGGCACAGAGTTTCCTCCTCCTCCAGCCTAGCAAGGAAAAGACATTACAGGAACTGGGGGGAGAAGGCGGGGATCTACCACTGCGGAGGAGCTCAGCGCTTGAAGAGTTGGGAACATGCCGCCCATCAAGGGTAGGTCTCTGCTGTTGGACGCAGTGATTGCAGCGAGTGAAATGATTAACCAAAGTGACAAAATAAGGAAAAATAAGGCACCGAAAAGCTGTGACCCACCCACTCAAACACATATGTGAAACTATAAATCAAACACTAACTGGCCAGCAAATTGGCATCTGGCACTATAAAGTTACATGCAGTGCCAGCTAAAGGCTTCCTTGTATGTTCTGGGTTAACTTTGTTTTTTAAGGTCTTTACCACAAAAGGCAAGCCTTAAAAATACATGTATGTGCACATGAATTTAGGAGAGGAGAACAAGAATAAAGAAACTCTAAGAGAGCAGCAACACTACCCTACTGTCTATCATCTCCCACTGTAATCTTCCTGCAAAATCCCGGTGAAGAAACTAAAGGGAATTAGGTTCAGCGTCTCTGACAATCTGTCATTTCAACAGGAAGCACTTTCTGCCATGCAGTAATAAATGTTTCTTGCTGGCAAATTCACTTTTTTACCACCTCTAGCATCTCACTAGGACTGGCGGCAGACAACTTCACCAAACCTTAGAGCCAGCCTTTTATAGCATATACATAGTGTCTTCTATTGTAAGAGCATTAAAAAAAAACAACCAAAAAAACAACCAGCAAACCTTTTAAGTTCTCTCTTTTCCAGTGCCACTGGTGAACTTTAATGAGATTTGTGGTCCAAAAGGTGAATTTTGTTCTGAACTTCCTACTGAATATATTGGCAAAACAACAGCTGTTGTACAATGTTAAGGCTGTCTCCTACCCACCCCCTGCTTTGGCACCACTCGCTTGGATGTGTTGATTCATACATAGGAGAAGGGGAAAGCACTGGACCCACTGGCTGTGGAGCGTAGGAAGGAGGTGCGTCTGCCAGAAAATCTGTAGACTTTGATCACTCCTACTTATTTGCCTCTGTCTCCCTGCTGCACTCATTTTGCCTACAGTCATCCCACCTTGGCAAGGATGTTTGCAAAAGCTCATAAGCCAAGCATAGTCAAGCCTAGTTAGTACAGAGATGGGAAACCTCCAAGGAAAACCTAGCTACTGCAGGAAGATATCCAGCTGGCATGCTGCTTTCTTTTTTAGCAAAAAGCAGTCACCCAGCATTGCGTGGTGGGTGAGGGGGCAGGAATTCGGTGGTGGAAAGGAATTTTTCCTTTCTTCTTTAAAACCAAAACCCGTGTCACTTGTAGTCACTGAAGGACCATAAGAATTTACCTAGAACAGTCACATGAAGAGAGATAACCAGGTTAAAATCTAACCTGATTCATATTCTACCTCCTTAAAATTATGCCTGCAAATCCAAAACATGCTTTCCCATTTTAAGATATTGAGTGGATTCGATTTGCCCTCTAAGAAGCTACAACATTTCACCTCAAAGGGTTCTAGTAAAAAAAGCCATTCAAGCTCATTAAAGGCTTTGGCATGAAATACAACACATCTACCTCTCTTTGCATCTTGTGCAGTCATTTGGACCCAGGTGAAAATGCAACATCCCGCCATCTGAACAATGAAGATTTCATTTTACATAAGTGTAAAAAGTCAGTGCCAGATGCCTGTTGAGTGAGACCCAGTATGTCCTGAAGCAGTGTTATTCAAACGGTGGTCTACAAGACATCAGAAGGTGGTCCTTGAAATGCCTGGAAACACATACACACGTTCCTGGGCAGCTGGGAGGTCAGTCTCTATCAGCAGGGCTCTAGCTGGGAGTCAGTACCCAATCTGTGCTAGTGTCTAATTAACATGTTTGTATTAGAGCAGCAAAATTATAATTTCACAAAATAATATTTCATTTACAATAAATGCTGCATATCTCATCTATCACACCACTGCTACCACTGCCTTCTCTGCCCAACGGCCAAACAACAGTGGGATGTGCCATGATGTACAGTTTGTTCGTAACAGTGAGATGCCCTTCCGGTTTAAAAACGTGAAGAGTCACTGCTCTACAGAAACATCCAGTGGATGCTTTAGTAAAGGTTTGTGCTACTGGTTCATCCTGCCAGTATGAACATCTCCCATTTTATGGGATTTGCACCTCTGGGTTTCTGTTCTACCACCCACAGTCACTGTAATTTCCTATTACTTCAGCATCCACCCACAGGTTCTCCGAACAATACGTTGGGCTCTTCAGGCACTATGACAATACTGATACATAATAATTACATTCATCTATGTTTGCATACCCTCCCTGCCTTCTCCAGCAACTCCTGACCTGGGGCAGGAACAGATTTGAGCTTTACCAAGAGAGCTGCACTGTGACCAACTGAGGATGCTACTTTGGTCCTGGTGGCGCGCAGGGGACACGTGTACAGAAGAGCCCAGCACTGTTACCACGGCATACATTTTAATTTCCACCAAAGTGGGAACTGTTTTGTTTTCAGTAGAGCGTGACTCAGAAGCCCACTTCTTGATAGAAAAGTCTTTAATTTTGTTTTTGTCTAATCAAAACCATGAAACAGCTACATTTCACCCAATTTGCTCAACATCATGTGAAAGTGTTTGCAACTGTAAGCAAAGCATTAAAAATATCATGCAGATTAGCGAGGGGAAGATGGGAACAGCCTGGCAGGATGTTGGCTGACAGCTGATGTTTATTAGGACTGGATGGAGCAGTAAGTTAACAAAACCTGCCACTTCTAAACAACCAAAACCAAACATGTCCCGAGGATCAGAATCCAAATAGGAAGGGGAGGGGGTGACAGAGCAGGCAACGCCTCCCCACGACTGCTCTCACAGCTTTTGCTTTGCGATAGAGCAAATCCTAGCACACAATGTACCAGAGCCTTGTTATTGAAAACATCACAGCTTGCTAAGCATACTAGTACATATGAAGTTTATAGTAACTCCATATTCCTGAGGAGTTCTCAAAAAATTTGACCACAGGGCTTGTGTTACAGATGTATTGTCAAGAAACTGCCTATTTAATATGC
Source organism: Pterocles gutturalis (assembly GCF_000699245.1). Lineage (NCBI taxonomy): Eukaryota > Metazoa > Chordata > Aves > Pterocliformes > Pteroclidae > Pterocles > Pterocles gutturalis. The sequence continues at coordinate 59,275 of NW_010139200.1, read as the reverse complement.
CAGGCTACCTAAGACAACCCAGTCCCCTTCATTCTAACACAGAGAAACGCTAAGCTTGGGAATTATCATTATATTATCACTGTTGCTGTGTAGTAACAGGGGAAAATAGACTTTCAGTGATCTCAGATTGTTAAAAATCTGGGAGTAATTAAAATTAATGTGGAAATTTCTGCTAGACTGCTTAAGAAAAAAAGAAGCTCCTTGCTAACACTGCTGACTATGATGATAAGTTAAAAATTTGCTGAGGACATCAGAGCATGAGAAAAAGAAAAAAAAATAAAGAAACAGCTTTACTTTTTCAACGGCACATGCACAGCCTGCCATGGGCTGGCACACTCTCATATGCAGTATCATCTTGTAGAGGCTAAAATTTTCACTTGATCTTTAAAAAAACCCTGTAGTTAGAATCCCAGATGGGGGAAAAACATTGATCATAACATGCAAAACTGAATAGAAACAGAACTTTTACTAAGTGATACTGCAAGGTTATTTAAAACATCTTTTTGCTGGCAAATGTTGTTGGTTATAGTGAAGTCTTCCCTTCTGAAGAAACTAAGAATAAAATTAGAGGTAATATGTTAATCCAATCACTCCACATGAAGGAGAACCACAAAAAAAAATTCTAGCATTTCTCGGTAACATTTGCCCTTGCAAAAATTATTTGATCCAATTTTTAAATTTGGGCTAATTCATTTGGAAACAGTGACCTGTTTCTGCTTCTAGCCAATCAAGGAAAAAAATTTCCAGTAGGGCAAGGGTTGAACCATTTTACTTTTAAGTTTATTTTTTCTTATTGTATTTAATGTTCTAACCAGACATCCTACAAAATAAACTACAACAAGCTTGTCTGGACATTTAATAAGGGCCAGATTCAGCAAACACCAGCTAGTAAATTTAGCATTTAATGGGCACAATTCGTTGGCCCTATTTTGAAAAAGAAAGACACATACTCAGGGAAGGCTATTACATGAAGAGATGTCTCAGAGAGATATTACTAAAGTGTACATCAATTTTCATTTATATGGTTTAATTCTTGGATGCAATATCTTTATTGTGTAGAGCCTTGCAGCATTTCAACTTAACAACAACTACTTTTTAATATTTCCAAATACAAAAATTCAATAGACTTATTCCTGTATAGCAGTTTCAAAGTCTGACAGAGTTCACCCAGAGCCTTTTTGATTTTGGGTTATAGAAGTCAAAGCAGGACATGGTAAAGACCCAAAGTACCCAATTCCCTTCCGAATGTCCACAGAGTATTTCTGTGCTTTATAATACTTAAACAATTAGATCATTATAAGGATATATTTCCTTGTTATTAGTAATATTAATCTCGCTCCATTGGTCAAAAGACCCAAGCTAAGGAAGGTAAAAAGAACATCACTAATATTAAAGAGATGAGTTTTCAGTAAATTTGTTCCAGGCTGCGTGGAACAATGGCTTTACAACTGGCCATGAAAGTACCCAGATAATGTGCCATTGAGGACCTGATCCCATTCCCAGTAAAGTCAGTGGAAAGACTTCAGCGGTGCTTGGACCGAGCCTGTTATATGAGGTGAATGAGTTATAAGAATAAGACACAGAATGATTCACATTTAATAGGACTATTGTCAAAATACAATGCAAGCAGAAGTTTCGGATCCCTTGAATGTCTGTCAGTGTACATCTTTTTGCCCAATTCTTTCCCTTTATTTCTTAACTGCAAACAAGATGGCAAAGTAAGAGCAGGAACCTGGCTCAGACCGCTGCTGATCACCAACAAATGTCCAAACACAACAAGAGTTAAGGATGATGTTCCTTCCTTAGCCCAAGCTGGGTTTTGCAGATCCTGGCAGGGGTGAGGGGAACACAGAGGCACTAAACAGAGCCAGGACACAAGGTCAGACCTAGGTGTTGTGGTCAGATGCTCTGGTCAATACTTTGCACATGTGCTGCTCCCGCTGCCCCTGGTGCAGTCCTATGTCAGTCCCTCAATCCAGTGTTGGGAATGTGTAGGGGATGATAAAATTTGCTGAAATCTGGGAAGACTGCAGAACCAGGCTGGAGAGGTAGTGCTTTCTCATCTCTCCTGCTAGCAAATGTGTTTACCTGTGCGAGCCTACATCACCCCAATCAAAATTAGTGCTCCGATGTGCCACAATGTCTGGGCTAACGGTAGTAAAGCACAGCTCAGCTAGAAATTAGAACCCAGGCCAAGAAGGACAAAGGCATAAAATTGAATTGGTGTATGAATCAATGCGTTTACCCACTTGCTTTACTAGGATCAGAGTTATAAAAAAGATGGTAAAGAGCTTAAAAGGGGCTTTCTGAATTCATTCAGGTAGGAAAAGAGTAGGAAAAGAGAGATTTTCATCACTTACATTTGAAGGAAAAAAGAGAAATTAAAAAAGAAGAACATAATCAAGTGCATTGCAATAGATATTTAACAAAGGCATTCAGAGAATGATCACACATCCTGCAACCTATTATATTGGTTTGAGATTTTAAATGTAATTTTGACAATGCAATTGTTTTAACTGTCTCTAGTGATAGCAAGTGCTTATAATCATTGTTTGTATTACAACAAGAGCCCTTTTAACATCTGAAAACAATAAATAGAACACTGAAAGGCAACCTATGCTTTCAGCCCTTTTTGACTTAACAACCCCAAACAGCACTCCAATGAGTAATACTGGAATAGCCAAAACCTGACACTATCTCGCGTTGTTGCCGTTGTCTAAATGAATAGTATATGCTGAATTTTATAAAGAGAATATAAATGGTAACATACTGTATAAAATATTTATCTACGAAAGAAAAGGTAAAAGCCACATGATACACAAATGGGTAATGGTGATTTATATAATGTTCACTGAGTGTAAATGACCCCACTAAATCTCATTATCCTAAGTATAGATATAAATTCCTAGGTGACAACTGAAATGTGGAAATAGCAGGAGCATTATAGATCTAAAGTCTCCAATTACTCTAGGTGAAGTATGAAAGATTTTTTTATTAAATGACAAAGCATCAGAGAAAATAGTGAGTAATATGGTAGATAAAGACTTTATGATCTACTGCTTTGAACTTCTTTTCATATTAACAGGAAGTGAAATCTGGGTCTGAACTCCACATAATAAGCTTGACTTTGTTCCCACTGACATCAGCTCAAATTTTGTTTCCAACCTTCATGGGAATGGACTAAGTGAAATAACACATGAAACAATTTACTCTAAATATATATTTACCAATTTTTTTTTAAAGACAGCCTTTCTGAGGTGCCGAGAAGTAACAGCAGAATTACTGCTAAGACTCTTAACAGTGGCAGTAGCTCTTAAGGATATACGCTCTCCTGCATGCACATGCACACACAGACAAAAAAAAAAAAAGAGGTAACAATTTTAATATAAACATACAGCATTCACTCTGTCTAAACTCAGAGACAGATAAAACACCTAGAACTTCAATGAAAATGAACGTGCAATCACACCATACTCGTAAAGCAGACTCCAGCAGGAGTCATCTCCTGCACAGACATCTTCCAAATTAACACTCAGATTGCAGAGATGTAAAATGTACCAGTTTGGCCCATTTTATTCAGCAGCAGTCCCATAAAAATAGGATTTATTTTACTTCACTTTCACAATGAGAAAATTTGTCTAACCCTGTGACCTAAACTTCCTTTATAGTCTATGCAAGGGACATGCACTTCCAGAGAGCGATTAATCCCACCTAATTTCTGACATTTCTTTCATCCCATAATGCTTGAGACATCTGCACTTGAAATGCAGCATCAGAAGGTGTGCTCAGCTCTACAGCAGAGTGGATGAAGGAGGAGGACCTGGCAACCACTTTGGTCAGTTATAATTTCCCTGTGTTGGCAAGCACCCAAGTTGTTACAGGCCTTCTGCATTGTTGTCTAGCCTGATTCATTTTGTCTACTCTTGTAAGTATCAAAATTTCTCCTGAAGTTGCCATATTACAAGAAAAGGAAACGTCCCTTTTTTATAAAAAGATGTTAACAGACATGGGTTTTGTATTTCTTTCGTGTAAATTACAGAGGAACAACACTGGGTTTCAGTCTGTATCGAGCTTGATAGGCATCAGCCTCTCCTCTCCTCCTCCTCAAAATAAAGGAAGCAGTGTTATTTTCATTTCAGTTCATATCACAAATATGATCTGAATTTTACATATGGTAGAACAAATCCAGAAAAGCTGCAGCAAGGCTGCAAGCATGTAAAACCAGAGGGAGACCAAATTTTGTCTCTGTGTATGCAATAGGGGGTGTAATCAACTTTCTGTCTACCTGCAAAGTTAAAATACAAGACACAGCTGTCTCACAGATGCACTCAGAAACCTCAGCCTATATCCCATGTGCCACTGAGTCAATCTGTCAAGATCAGGATAAATATCCATGAGAAGGCTGCTTTCAATTAAAGTGCCCAACAAGCTCTTCCAGGTAGTTTTGAAACAGACACAAGAATAATTCTTAAATTGAATTCCTTTCCTGGGTTAATTGCATTCTCTTGGATTAGCCTCCAGCAGTCTGTATCTATACCACACAAAGTTTGCGAAATAAACACCCAAACTCCCCATTTAAGTCCTGGCTCTTATATAAACAAAGCGCTCTTCATTTAATCACACAGATTGTTTAGGTTGAATTGGTCAAACCAATAATCTGCAGATGTTTATTCAGCTCTGGCAATTACTTATCAATTGGCAAATAAGTTTGGGGAAAAGATTGGGCGGGGATGGGGGAGGGTGATATGTAAACAGATACCAGGGCTCTTCTCACAATTCCAAAGGAAATTTGTGATTGCAAAGGAGAGCAGAGGTCCAGCTCCCAGTAGGGACTTGGGTTGTACAGCACCGACAGCTCTGGCAAGGGATGGCTCGACCCGAGCAGCTTTACCAGGATTTCATAGACCTGCACCTCCGTGGAGCTGTGCAGAGGCAGCGAGGTGGGCGCTGGCTGCCTGTGAGCTGGCTGTGAGTCAGGGCACTGTGTGTCAGGCCGCGAGGATGCTCCAGCCAGGGCTTGCAGTCAGTTCTCAGAATATGATTTCAGACACCTGCCAACTGCAGCTGGAGGCCAAGTCCTGTTCAGCTGACACCCCATTACTTGCAGACTTTTGCATCCCTCCTTTGATTCTCCCCCTAATCTCCTCCCCGAGGGGAGGCCTTAGGTGTGAATGCTCCTGCCTCAGCTGCCCCAGGATTCGAAGGGAAGGGCCGTGACGGATTTGGCCCCCATCAGCTCTTTTGGCAGATCCCTCCCCAAAAGCACGCTGCCCTTGGCATGGTCCCCATCATGACCGCACAACAGTGGATACAGGAGACGCCCGCTACTTCAAGTCCTCCTTAAGTATCCCCAAAACACCAGTGGGGTGCCAGGGACAGGAACACCCCTCTCTACCTCCACACCACCCGATCACTGCCCTCAAACCAGCGCCTGGCACTAACCTCGCAGACATCCTGCAGCTCCAGTGAGGAAAAGCGGAGACGCAGGGCTGATGAACCTCCCATCATCTGTGCATCCCCCGAAGGGAGAGCTAGTGATCAGGGAAAGGCAAGGGATGACCACGGTCTCTGTTTTTAATAAGGCAGAACTCTTGCTTAAGAGGAAATTGTTTTATTGACCATCTAGGCCTGGTCTTGAAACCTTGGCAACACAGAGCTACAGACCAACTTTCCTAACTTAAACCTTTTGCCAACAACAGAGATGTTTCCATGAAACAAAAGGAAAAAACACACCTCATGCATACTTTAAAGTCACTTGTAAAGGGAATGTTTTTGGCTTCTCTCCCAGTTACTCAATATGTGAGCTCTATGACTTGATCAGAAAGAAAAAATACAGTAAAAAAGAGTAACCTATTCTA